>NW_015386302.1:258358-263562 GCF_001527695.2 Protobothrops mucrosquamatus
TTAACCTCCTTACATGTCCACCACATATGAAAATACGTTGCATCTAAATTTCCACATCTCCAACATTTGGGTTGTAAATTAAGATACATACAAGACAATTTCTGTGGGTCCAGATGCCACCTATAAAACATTTTATAAAAAATTTCCCTTAAGTTTTGGGCTTGGGTAAATTTTACATTTCTAATCCAAATTTTCTCCCGTGTTTCCAATAGGATCGGTTTTTGTATATTCTGTGCCCATTTTATCATACAATCCTTAACCAATTCTGTTTCTGAATCCAATTCTACCAATGCATTATAAATTCTTTTAATATGTGCTTGAGATTGATCTTTAATCTGTTTCATCAAATTTTCATCCTGCATGGTAATACCAACTTTTTGATCCATACGCCACCTGATTGACAACTGATTATAATAAAACCATGAATACACAATATTTTCTTGTTTCAAATCTACTAATGATTTAAGTTGCCAACTTTGTCCATACGTACGAAGTAATTCCTTATAAGAAACTTTATCCAAATTAACTCCCCTGGAAATCCCTTCTATTATCTGTGCTGGAACTGCCCATATAGGAATTTTATAATTTAATTTGTAATAATATTTCTTCCAAACTTGTAATAAAGCACTCCTTAAAACATGAGCCTTGAAATTTGAATCCGCCTTTTTATCATATATTAAATATGCCTGCCAGCCAAATAACAAATCCCATCCTTCAAGAGAAAGTATATTCTTATTTGTTAAATTTAGCCAATCACTAATCCATGTCAATGCCACAGCGTCATAATACAATTTTAAATTAGGGACTTTAAGTCCTCGTTCCCTTGCATCTTGTATAATCTTAAACTTAACTCTTGGCTTTTTGCCTGCCCAAATAAATTTATTAATGCCCTTCTGCCAATTCTCCAAATTAGCATCTTTTTTTAAAACAGGAATCATTTGAAACAAGAAAAGAAATTTTGGGAGAACATTCATTTTTACCGCTGAAATTCTCTCCATCAATGATAATTGTAACTTTTTCCACTCCTCTAGATCTTTTTTAACCTTTAACCATAAAGACTCATAATTGTTCTTATACAATTTTGCATTAGAGGCTGTTATATAAACTCCCAAATATTTTACCTTTTTCACCATTTCATAACCTGTATACATAACTAATGTCTCCTTATCATCCATAGACATATTTTTTGACAATATTTTAGTCTTATTACTATTTACCTTAAATCCAGAAACCTTTCCATATTGATCTATAATTTCCATCAAATCAATTACTGACTCTAACGGCTGAGTTAGTGTTAACACCAAGTCATCCACAAAAGCTCTTAGCCTATAATCTATCTTATTAACCTTAATTCCCTTTATGATAGAGGACTCCCGGATTCTAATTAACAAAATCTCCATTGTTAAAACAAATAATAGTGGTGATAGTGGACATCCTTGTCTAGTTCCCTTTCCAATTTTAAACGGTTCCGTTAATCCCCCATTAACTATAATCTGGGCTGACTATTGTTGATAAATAGCTTTAATAGCAGACAAAAATTTATCCTCCAGATTCATTCTTTCTATTACTTGAAACAAAAACCCCCAATCCACTTGATCAAATGCTTTTTCAGCATCCAAAAAGATAAAAGCAGCAGAAATTTGATTATTCTTATCCAAATATTCAACTAGATTAATAATTTGTCTTACATTATATTTCATATATCTTCCAGTAATAAATCCGGACTGATCACTATGAATCAATTGATGTAACACTTGCATTAACCTATTTGCCAGTACCTTTGAAAAAATCTTATAGTCCGTATTCAATAATGATATAGGTCTATAGTTCTTAGGTTGTGTCAATTCCTGACCATCCTTTGGAATTAAAGATATAAAAGCAGTTCTTCATGATGGAGGTACTTCTTTACCCATCAAAATACTGTTAAACAATTCCTTTAATGGCCCTATCATTTCCTCAGACAACATCTTATAATAAATTGCTGTCAGTCCATCTGTACCTGGAGTTTTACCAACTTTTAATTGTTTGATTGCCACCTTAATCTCTTCCAGTGTAATTAAACAATTCATTTTTTCTTTTTGAACATCTGACAACCTAGGTAAATGTACCTGCTGTAAATACTTATCTATATCCTCATAGTATATATTTTCTGAAGCATATAAATTAGAATAAAAATCTAAAAAAGTCTTTTTAATCAAATTTTGTTGAAATGTCAATTTACCATTATAGTCTATTTTCTCTATAATCCTTGATTTTTGCTTTTTTCTTAAATGATAAGCCAACCACCTTCCAGGTTTGTTTGCGTTACAAAATGTATTATGTTTCATATACCTTAAACTAGTTGCAGTCTGATCTGCTATTAACATATTAAATTGGTCCCTAAGCACCTTTAAGGATATTTTCAAATTATTATCCAATGGGCTTAACATAAATGCCTGTTCTTTTAATTTAATTTCCTCCTCTAACTCTTTATGTTTTTGCATTTGTGTACGCCTATGAAAATTATTCATATAAATCAAATTACCTCGCATATACGCTTTGCTCGCATCCCAGACCATTGAGATTGAAGTACCTTTAAACATATTTAACAAGAAAAATTCTTTCAATTGATCTCTACATTTCTGCACATTAATATCATATCTAAATAAATTTTCATTCAATCTCCAAGTTCTTCTATTCCGTTCTTCAGCAAATAGTTCCATCCATACAGGACTATGATCTGACAATGTTCTGGGAAAGATCTTAATATTCTTCACCCTAGAAGAGAAATCATTAGTAATTTAAAAAAATCAGTTCTAGAACAGGATTGATGCCTATCCGAAAAAAAGGTAAAATCTCTTTCTTCCATATTTCTCTCTCTCCAAATGTCTTTTAATTCCAGTTCATCTTTCAAATCAAAAAAAGTTTTAGGCAATAAAGAGTTAAATGCTTTACAGGAACCTTTCTTGTCTCTTCTTGCATCCAAAACACCGTTCCAATCTCCCATCATAATAACCGATTTATAATCCATTTGATTTCCAATGTAACAATTTGTAAAACTTTTTCTGTTGTTGATTTGGTGCATATAGTCCAACAATCAAACATTTTTTCCCATTCAACAGTATATCAATAAAAACATATCTTCCTTCCAAGTCAGATTCAATCAAATTAGGCGACAACTCACTCTTGACATAAATAACTACCCCACCTCTCTTCTGAGGTGCGGGCGTTATAAAATGTAAACCCAATCGTGGATTGATCAGAAGTTTTTGATCCTTTGCTGTAATGTGAGTTTCTTGCAAACAAACAACGTCATTTTTATGTTGTTTCAAATAATAAAATATTTTCTTCCTTTTCTGTGGAGAATTCAAACCATTAACATTCCATGTCAGGAACTTTGCCATCCTTAGTGGCAGCGAGCCTCTGGAACGCTCCTTGAAGATCAGCCATCATTGATCTCTTCGGTCTCGCTCCCCCCACTGGCTCTGACATTACTTGCTGTGTTATAGGTGTCGCTTCCAATTGTTGTTGCTCTCTCTCTTTGCGTCTATGAGCTGCACGAGTCATCCTCTGTGATTTTGGATCTTCTTTCATTTCCATAGGTTGCTGCTTGGCATAGCCTTGTTCTTGTAAATCTTTACTTAATGATGATGATGTGGCTCATTCTACAGTTTTATCTTCTCTGATTCCTTCCTTCCTGGAATCTAAAGGTGGTAATGAACCCGCTTTCAATATAGAGATATAAAAATCCCTTGCCTTTGCGACAGTATTAAGCCGATAGCGGGTTCTCATGTAAATGACCATTATCCCAATAGGTATCTCCCATCTAAATTGAATTTGTCGCTTCTTCAATTCTTCAGCCAAGAAGGCAAAATCTTTCCTTCTTTTAAGTATTTTAGATGGTATCTCCTTCAAGATTATAACATCTTGACCTAGTACTTGAAATTTTTGATTGTAGAAAGCTTGAATAATTTGATTACGAGTAGACTTCCTTGAAAAATAAATGACCACATCTCTTGGAAGGTTCCTCTGTCTTGCAACCCATGAATTAACTCTAAAAAAAATTTCCAGAGAGGGGAGGAGTGAACATCTTGGCGGCACAACGTATTCCTTGGGGGCTCCCTAGGAATCGTTGCTTTTCAGCTGTTTGGGGAGGTCTGCCTAGTCCTAGACAGACCAGAGCTGTTCTGTAGGGACATTGAAGAAGGGAAGGATAGTTTGGCAGCACAGGAGGGATCGCAATCTCCTGGAGAGCCGAACGGAAGCTTCCCAGACCAGCAGCTGTCAGACAGCCATTGCGAGCTGTCACAAGCCAGCGTTCGCTTCCAAGAATCAGAAAGTAAAATTGGAGGATCGCCTGGGTGAGCTGATAAAGAGTTTGTAAAAAGGAGGAAAACTTTCTCTCTTAAATGCTGGAAATGCTGGGAGGTGAATAAGAAGAATTTGAAGCCATGGAGAAAAGGGGGGAGGAGCAGACCCTTAAGCTGCTCCTGTTTCCTCCTCTGGAATTTCAGCGGCGAAAAAAACCTGAAGGCAATAAATCAATAAATCAATGTAAAGACTGGGGAACTTAAAAAGCCTACTGGAAACAATTGGACTAATAGAACTGAGTTGAGAATAAATAACTGTTGGAGATTGTTTGCTTTTTCCTTTAAGTGAGTTGCTGTTTTTTCCTCAGCTTCCTTCTAAAGCAGAAGACTAAGTGACCTTGAACAACATCTGCTGGGCTCACTGATAAGAAGTGAGACATTAATTGTATTTAACACAGAAACTGCTTCTTGTTTTGGAGAACAGTGGACTGACTTATGGAGGTTTTATTTTAGATCTTCTCCTTTTTTTTCGGATTAAGGCACGAAGAGTCTGAAATAAAGAAGTGTAAATTGTACTTTTTCCTGCCCTTGGACTTTTGAGGTGGGAGTTTTTCTCCAATTTTTGTTTCTTTCCTCCTCTTCTTGGAACATATTGGGATTATAATAGCACACTGTCATTTGGATTATAAATCATTGGATATGATGAAGAACACCACAAGACAACTAACAGCAGCCCCCTCAACACTACAGAGTCCGGTGGTGCAGAAAACACTGGACTCTACAACACAACAAGATAAATTTAATATGGAACTAAAAAATATGATACAGGCATTACATACAGACTTCAAGGAAGGGTTAGGTAAATTAGAAGAGGAATTAAAAGAGGTCAAAGAATTGATGGGGAAAAGTGAACAA
>NW_015386302.1:264264-266276 GCF_001527695.2 Protobothrops mucrosquamatus
TGACCGCAGCGGACGAGGCGGCGATCACCGGGGGAGGCCGAGGCTGAACAGCCCGGCCCAGCGGCTCCAAAACACCCCGCGGCCGCCGGCATTTCTTGCCGTTTCGCACCCGGCTCCCCTCGCGCAGCTCGCCCCGCGCCGTCTCCAGCCCGCTGCTGACCGCAGCGGACGAGACGGCAGTCACCGGGGGAAGCCGAGCCGAAGAGCCCGGCCTAGCGGCTTCAAAACACCCCGCGGCCGCCGGCATTTCTCGCAATTTTGCAGCCAGCCAGCAGTCCCAGCCATGGAAGGGAGGCCGCCGCACAGCTGGTCGTCGGCACAACAGACCTACAGTTTACTGTGGAGGCTCCAGTGAGGCCGGCGCCGCAGAAGGTAGTTTAGCAGCGATGCTGAAGGGCAGGAGGGAGCTACCAGGTCCCCCACTCAGCCTTGAGGCAACCAGGTGAAGCCTTCCAGACACGTTAAGAAACGGACAGAGGCCAGACGCTGTGAAGAACAGGAGCGATACAGTGCAGTAATGCTGAGAGGCAAAGGCGGCAGCAGGCGTGGAGCTGCAATCCAATACACCTCGCCGTCAAGAACAAGACAGCATCAAAGGTAACAGCGGCCTGAATGCCCCTGGGCCAATCTCCTCAGCTCGCTGCTTTCTCCTTCCCCGGCTTGCTCTCCTCCCCCGGCTTGCTCTCCTCCCCCGGCTTGTGCAGCGTCTGCCTTCACACACCGGCCTGCCTTCGTGCAAGCTGAACAGGAGGGCCTGCTGAACACTCGCGCACCAAACACTAAAGGAGGGGGAGGGGTTGGGCTTCATCACTGACAATTGGAAGGGTGGAAATGAAGAAGTTTGTGGGGAGGGTGGATGGTGGGAGTTATGGTTTATAATGGTCTTTAGTTTGGAGCGAGTGTGAACTGGCTGTACTCTCTGCCGTAAATCTGCTTTCCTTCTATCCCTCCTGAGTTACTCCTTGAGTCTCCCTGCCATAAAAGAGCCAATCTGTTTTCCTTCTATCCATCCTTGAGTCTCCCACATTTTTTTGATCCTTAAACTTATTCAAAAAATACCATCCTTGTTATATCCGGATTATGCCTAAGGAAAGTTTATAACTTTAGCTTTAAGTATTATTGCTTAAAGAAACATCATTAAGAATATTCTCCTGCAAAATACTACCATATGTAGAATATAGTAAACAAAATATAAGGGGAAAAAAGCCCAGAAAAAAATTGTGATAACGAACAGTTTGGATCCTGGCAGTTTTTCATTGCTATACTGTTTATCAATTGCACAGTAAAATTATTTGAAACCAATATTTTGTGCTATTCTAATGCACAACTGCACAAATATGCATGTAATCTCTGAGGAGGCTATCACATCCGGGCTACAAAAATTTGGTTAAAGCATTCGTGTTTGCTGATATTTATTTCCTTTTAAAAACTGGTTTGATTCTTCCTTTTATTGTTTAAACTGGTTTAATACTTCCATTTATTTCCTTTTATTCCCTTAAAACTAGTTTGATTCTTCCATTTGTTGCCATTTATTCTCTTAAAACTGATTTAATTGTTACGTTTATTTCTGATCCACGAAACCTATAACCTCCATGCCATTTCTCACTCTTTTTATTCCTTTCTGCTTTGCTTTTTATTCCCTCTCTTTCATGTATTTTCTTTCGTCTTCACTGAAAGAAAATCTCTCCAGGTCCCCACTATAATCTATGGTTCAAATGAAAGCAGCCTGTTCTTATTTATTATTTACTAACTTTCTGTAAATCTTGGCCCCACATTTAAAGGCAAGGTAAACATGCATTAAAATACATGCAGTGGCGGCACAGCATTAATGGCGGCTGGGGCTGTCTTTCTTGCCTCAGCTGGCTGACCAGCCTCGTAGGCATTAGCAATGGTGTCTGAAGCTGCCTCAGCTGGCCACTGGTCTCAGCAGGCCCCAATGAGGCAGCTTTCACACTCACCGGCTGCCCAGCCTCGTGGCAGCAGTGAGGGGTGGGTGTGCATGCGCCAGAGTG
>NW_015386302.1:269885-291839 GCF_001527695.2 Protobothrops mucrosquamatus
TGCCCTAGCCTCACCTTGCCTTGCCCCGCGGCAATGGCACCTCTTCCCTGCCCCCTCCCTTGCCTTACTTCACCCTGCAGGACGAGCCTCCTACCCACTGCCTCACCCACCAGAGAACCCCTGGATCGCCCCCAATCCTGCCCGGCCCCCACAGGCATCTCTCCTCAGGAGCAACATTGAAGTGACCACACCCACTTGGCGACACCCATTTGGTGGCCACGCCCACTTGACCACGCCCATTTGGTGGCCACGCCCACTCGACCACGCCCATTCGGTGGCCACGCCCACGTGGCCACGCCCATTCGGTGGCCACACCCACTTGGTCACGCCCATTCGGTGGCCACGCCCCTGGCACCCGGCGATGTATAAGTGGGTTTCAGGTTGCAGTTTGGGCACTCGGTCTCTAAAAGGTTCGCCACCACTGCATTAGAATATTATGAAACACACCCCGAGAAACAGATGGCATTGGTGTTCTTGGACGCACAGAAGGCATTTGACAATGTGAACTGGCAATTCATGATAAGCCAATTACAAACTATGGATTTTGGGGAGAAATTTATAAATGTAATAAGAACAATTTATAATAAGCAATCTGCCAAAGTAATGATAAATGGAGATATGACTGAAAAGATCAACATTATGAAGGGAACAAGACAGGGATGCTCTCTAGCTCCACTGTTGTTTGTTCTGACATTAGAAGTATTAAATAGATGTATAAGACAGAATAATGACATAAAAGGGATGAAAATTAAGAGGGAAGAGTATAAACTACAAGCATTTGCAGACGATTTAGTATTTATTTTGGAGGAACCATTAGAGACAGGACCTGTATTAATCAAACAAATAGGAAAATATGGTGAGGTAGCGGGGTTGAAAATTAATAAAGATAAAACCAAAATGTTAGTGAAAAATATTACTGAAAAACAAAAAAAAGAACTGGTGGGAAAATTAGATATACAGATTGTGAAAAAGGTAAAATATTTAGGGATCCACCTGACAGCAAGATGTACAACAATTAAAGAGGATAATTATCATAANGGGAGACCCAGGCGACATAGTATTGAATAACTGGAGGTTGTATACATATTTATAGACGTATATACTGAGAAGGTTAGATAAATAGAAGTATTAATGTAAGAGAAAATTAATCTTATTGTATATAATACAGATTGGGAAACATGGAGAGAGGAGTTGCTCGGACATTACCCCTGAATTGTATCTGAAGAGGGATGAGAGGAAAAGGAGAGGAGAGAGAAAAGAGTAAAGGAGGGGAGAAGGAAGTAGGAAGGTTGGAGGAGAGAGTGGTGAAAGAGAAGAGGAGAGGAGAGGAAGAAGAGGGAAGTAGGGAAGAAGGAGAAGGAAGGGAGAAAGAAGGTAGAGAAGAAGGAGTGGGGATGCAGTGAAAGGGGAAATGGGCGAGCAACACCAAAAGTCATGTGTATGTATTTATTTCATTAAAAGTATCTTATATATAAGAATGTAAAAAGAATGTATGTTAATATCTGATAAATATTACGGTATATGTATGGGGGAGAGTTTGGAAAAATAAAAAATAAATTAATAAAAAAAGAATGCAGGACAAAAAAAAAATTCCACATCTCTCATAATTTCTTCAGGTTGGCAGGACAAGACCCCAGCCAGATCTACTGCGATTTCCTCCAATTTCTCTTGAGCATTTTCTTTAAGCCCTCTTATTCTCACTGCATATTCCATTTCTTTGTATTGTGACAAAATGACTTCATTTTGAATCAAATCCACATTCTCCTCCACTTTTTCCATTCTAAAATCCAAACACCCAAGATTTTCTTCCACCTCATCCATCCTTCCTTCAATACGTTCTGCATGCCCAGCCAGGACTTGCAATGCTAACAGTATATCATCTCTCATCTCTACATTCTTCTCTTCAAACTTCTTTTCAAACAGATCTTCCATATCTACTCTTATTTGTCTTGCAGTGTCCTTTAATGCATCTTGAATATCTTTCAATGTAAGTGCTGGGGCTGGGGTTGGGGCTGGGACTGGGGGGGAAGGTGGAGGACTCCTTATTTTAGGTGGGGGACTCCTTAATTTAATCTGCTGTGGTATTTGAACAACAGAGGGGGAGATAGTCTTCTGAGGGACAAAAGCTCCACGCTTAGAAGCCATTTTTTCCCTCTTCCTTTCCCTTCTTATATTTTCATTCTAATATAAGATCTTGTAAAAGTCTTTTAAAAATACTATAAAATTTTATAAAAGCACCCAGTCACAATAAGAGCAAAAGAAAAAAAAACCTGTTCAGTCCATACAATGTCGCTAATAGAAAGTCCAGGAGAAAGTTTCTAGAAAGTGAAAGTCTCACATGAGTTCACAGCGGAGGAAAGAGAAAACGCCCTTCCGCAGCCATATTCTTTTCTTCAGATTCAATTGAAGAAAGCAGAAGAAGATTTTATAAATTTAGAGTTAAGGTTTTAACAAAAATCCCCGTCAGATCTTCCTGGCAGGCTCTGTCTGCCTTTAAAAAAAAAACTCACGCTCTCATTGAAGGCAGAGATTGAATCCGCGTCTTGCTTCAGACGAGCAGTCGAACGAAGGCAGCCCGAAGAATGGAGAAGTCCCTAGCTCCGGGGGAGCTCACCTTCACCCCCACCACTTTAAAAGTGTGGGGGCTAGAGAGCTCTACCCCTACCAGGGAAACTCACCTCTCTCCCTTTGCCCGGGGGAGAGGATTCCGAACCGCGGGACAGCTGTTGAACGCTGTTTCCCACGGCTCACATTTCTTTGGGGAGGGCAGCCTGCAGAGAAGCTGCCATCAGCGCCGGCGATTCAACCGGAAGTAGGAAAGCAACATTCTTGACTCCATTATGGTTAATCAAAAGAACTTTTACTGATAGTGGTTGCAGAAAATTCAGGCTGAATCTAAGGGTCCCATACAAAGCACAAAGCAATTCTTTCATTTTTCCAAAACCCAACCCCCCTGACCACTAAGAGTCTGGATGAGAATGATTACTACAAATACCTGGCTATCCTTCAAGCTGACAACATCAAGCACACTGAAGTCAAGAAAAAGATTAGAGATGAATACATCAAGAGAGTGAAAAAGATCTTAAAGTCCGAACTCAATGGAGGACATACCATCAAGTCAATCAACACCTGGGCAATTCCAATATGATGCCAATAGTGATGTTGTGAGAATACTGAGGTGCTGGGGAGATAATGGGTCACTCTCAGGGCATAACGGCCTTGGAACCAGGCTGGAACTGCCTAAGACCGTTTCTTCTCCAAAGACAGTCCCCCTCCCTAATTCCCAAGCAGTTACAGCAAAAGCAAAAGCAAAAGCATGCAAGGAATGCCAGTTTTCCTTCCCCCTCCCTCCAATAGAAAGGCAGGACACCTGCATGATGGACCTGACACCTACACTTTGTACAGTAATGTGAAAACATCCTTATAAATCTCCACAATTTGATATGCCCCACAAAACAAATCAAAAGAGATTAGATCAGTCAGCATAAAGTAAACCTTTGCAGTCATGGATCTGACCATATTTGGCTATGTAGGACATACGAGGAAGAAACTAACACCTGTTTGCAAGAAAAAAGTGAGCAGTCAGATGAGAAGACCCGAACCCATTAGTAGCCTCATGTTGCAATGAACAAGGATATACATTCAGTTTCACAGCTACTAAGATAGTTGGCCGAGCAGGTACAAAGATAGCCAGGGAAATTATTGAAGCATGGGAAATGGGCCCCTTGTCAGTCAACAGGAATGCTGATTTAGTACCAGCTTATCAGGGACTTAGGAACTGAGGACTTGGCAGTACAAGAAAACATCAGCCAATGACTTAATAAGTGGCCATCAATACCCCAATCAATCAATAAGAAGCCACACCCAATCAGGCATCACATAAATACTAAAATCACACATTCTGGTAGAGAGAAGTTCCCTGAGGATGAGTCCGAAAGCTTGGAAGACTAAATCTCTGGTCCCAGTGACCAACCCAGATTGGATCCTGCAGCATTATACTGGGACACATATATTTGCCTTCATCCCTGAGCATATTTGGTTGTAACATATGACTTCTTTTTTATCTTATACCCACCTAGCACCATGTAGCCACTGTCAAAAAAACACACTATATCCATCTCTTACATTGGCTTGCTCTCTTGCTTATTATTGCTCTCTTGCTCTACTGCTCATATCCTCTTCCTCAAATGGTGAGGGCTATCTACAGGTGTGGGCAGATGGGCTGCCTATTTCAGCCACATCCTCTCTATCATCCAAGCTGCCTATTGAGGTAATCTCTAAAGGTATTTATGTGTTTATTGTGTAGTTTTTTGATGACATAAAGGAAGTGGACTTGTAGATACAGTAGATCTAGGCTGAGGTTGATGGTGAAATGAAAGTTGTTGAAATCATGATGAAATTTGACAGATTCATTGATACTGAATGCCACTGCATTTTATCAGTCACTGGGGGATAGTTCCCTATTTGCATACAGACAACTACCCAATCTGAAGCAAATTTTCAGAAGGAGCAAGAAGACCTGCCTTGTAAAAATGATCCTTAGGTTGAGAAACATATAGTGTACTAGAAGCCAAGTGAAATACAGTAGTGCAAAGCTGGAACTGAAATTCACGCACCGAAATCCCAAGTGTAACTTTTCCCTCCCAAAAGTGCCTCCCATAGTTAGTCTCCTTATGTCCAATCAAATTTAAATGAGATGTTTTTAGAATGGCCTCCTGAGAAATGTAGCTGCACTTCGTTCTGAAACAGTTGACCTTGAGACTGCACTTAGAAAGGAACAATGAACTTTCACCCCTGCCATCTGACCCTCAGAGTCCATGTCAGACTGGCGTCGAAAGAAGTTCTTGAAGTGTAGTAGTGGAGTATTGAGGTGGCATATGATATTCTGCCCCTCTTGAGAAAATGGATTAATCCTGTAATAAAAGAGAGAGAGAGAGAGATGTTAGTAACTGGGAGAGTGAACAGAAATTACAGTGAGATTTGTTTGGATAACAATTGTGAAATTTGCATAACAGCTTTGGGGCTCACACATGTTGGCAGCCACCCATTCAGCTTTGGATGAGCGGAAAAGTTTCCATGCAAATAAGTATTGGAACTTGCCTCTGCAGATGCATGAATCAAGGATTTCTTTTACTTCAAAGTGTTGTTAGCCCTCAATGAAGTTAGGAGGAGGTCAGGATTCTGCTGGTGGACGTAAAGGTGAGGTTTTTGCTGGTTTTAGTAAGCTACAGTAGAAGACTGGATGTAGTCTTCTTGAGGTTCTTTGGTAATTTCAGTACAACAATGACTGGATTGATGATCCTAATTATAGGGAAAGGACCTATGTATTTAGGTCCTAGTATTTTTGATGGTTGTCTAGATTGCATGTACCTGGCGGAAAAATACACCTTTGGCCAATTTCATATTCTTTCTGCACCGACCTTTGCTTGTCAGCATATTTCTTGTAAGTTTTCTGGGTGTCATCGAGCACTTTTCACACTACTGGCCAGGTGGTTTGTAACTGTTTCACTCATTTGGCTAAAGAAGTGCACTGGGGAAATTTCTATGGAAGTTCAGGCACTGCTACAAAATCTCAACTGGTAGTGACTCAGAAAGAAGTGAATCCAGTGCTGCTATGCAAGGTCTTGATGTATGCTATTTCTGCAAAAGGGAGCAGGTCTGTCCAATCATTCTGCTGATAATTAATGTAGTATCATAGGTATTGTTCCAATACACTGTTGGTACTTTCACAGACACCTATCACCTATTCGTCTGAGAGTGGTGCAAGGAGCTAAGCCTTTGGGTGGTGCCTAATAATTTGAAGAATTATTGCCAGAATTGGGAGGTGAATTGCACACCTCAGTCAGAGATGATCCTCTCTGGTGTCCCATGTAGGTGGTAAATATGTTGAACAAACAGTTTTGCCAAGGTCTGTGCAGAGGGGATCTTTGGGCATGCCACAAAATATACTTGCTTTGAGAAGAGGTAACCCTAATTATGGTGTTTCCAGAAATCTTGGGTAATTCCACAATGAAGTTCATGGAGATCTTTTTCCAGGGGGCTGACCTGAGAGTATAAGCTTCTTTCCCCCAGACCATTCACCTGGCCTCAGTCTTGGAAAATTTCTTGGAGGTATAAGCAAATGATTGTAAACAACCCTGATAGTCTTTTTGGAGGAGAACAGCTCCCACCGCCATGTTGCTAACATCAATAAACACACGTAACTCATCTAGCTCTCTTGGGGTCATAGAATAGAGCTTCGGTTTGGGTAGTTTAACTCCCAGTAAGATCTCAATGGCACAGTCCATCAGCCGGTAAGGGGGCAGTTCGTCCAACCCCTTCTTGCTGAATACCTCTCTCAAGTCCCAATACTCTTGGAAGATAGAAGCAAGATCCTCCCCCTGTTCTCACACTGCTGCCCCGATTCGCAATGGGAAGGAGTTGCATCTCAAGTCTTCTCAGCCAGGGGAGAGGGACAGTTCGCTTGGATCTTTAGCAGCCCCTTACTCCAATTTACATACAGGTAAATTGTAAGGTCCACTTTCATGTCCTGCCATTCTGTTGGAGGGGAGGGGTGGACACATATGTGGAATGCTTTAACTTTGATGTACTGCTTGGGAATTAGGGAGGGGGACTGACTTCAGAGATGAAGCAGATTCCCTCCCAGTCAGTTCCAGCCTGGTTCCAAGATCGTCATGCCCTGATAGTGACCGGTTATCTGCCTAGCATCTCAGCGTTCTCAAAACAACTTTGTGGCTTCATATTGGCTGCTGGTAGACATATCGGGGATTGGGATTTGGAGAAAATGAAAGAATAGCTTTGTGCTTTGTGCAGGACCTTCAGATTCCACCTTACTCTACTGCAACCACTTTCTCTCAATAAAAGTTCATTTCATTCAACTCAATGGATTCAAGAGTCTTGCTTTCCCAAGGGATTAGCTGGGGCAGGTCCCTACATTAGGTGAAATCTGCAAGTTCAGCCATGGAGAGGTGCACAGCCCTACCGTGGGGACCGTACACACAATATCAGCTCAAAGCAGTGACCAGGAAGAGGCTGAGTGCTGGGGGGAAGTCTCATCCAGGGCTCCTCCCATGCTAGATCTCTCTGAATGGAGAGAGGAAGCTGCCAACCTGGGAGACTTAGCAAGGCCCAGGTGGTCCATAGGTGTCAGCAAAAAAGTCGATTGGGAAGGGAGAGCCAAAGGGGTGACTCTCATGTGAGGCAGTCGTGGCAGCTGATGACGTGAATGGCAACTGGAGTTGGAAGAGCTCGAGGAGGAGGAGAAAGGTGGAGAACCCAACCATGCTGACCCCCTGATGAAGAAGGCCATGCAGTTCATGATGGATACCTTCCAAACTCTCAATTTGTGAGAATCCCACTCTAAGGCTGCTATCAGCGAGGCCCAACAAACCCAAGAAGGGGAACATAGGGGGAGAGCATCACCACTAGACACCACGACGGGAATCTCAGCAACCCCAACTGGTGCCACTGTGGCCAAGCAGTCCCACAAGGACTGGCTTGGCAAAAAGAAGATTCTGCCCCTTAGTATGAAGTTTGACAGGGAACCCCAGCAACTGTGGTTCTTCCTGGGCCATGTCCTGACTTACATGCAGGAGTACAGTCCAGAGATACCCACTGAAGGCATCAAGATGAGCCTCACACTGGTCCTGGAAGGAGCCACAGCCCACTGGATGGTGACATTCCACAATGTGAATGCTCTGGAACTGAGGAACTTTGACTGTTTTATGACGGTGCTCCATTGTCAATTCGAGGACCTCCTGGCTGACTGCAAGGTGAGGGATTGCATCAATACCATTCATCAAGGCTGAGGGGTAGCCAAATACACCGAAGAATTCTGTGACCTGGCTTGCCAACTCAACGATTGGCCGCAAGACATCCTCATCAGTTGCTTTAAAGACGGGCTGAATGAAAACTTATACAATGCTTTCATTTCCAGGGGAGCCCCCTTGACCCTCCATAACTGACCCTTTTTGTCCTGGCCGAAGAGGTGGAGATCGAGCAGGCGCAAAACAAATACTGTCTGGCTTGGCCATGGAAGAAGTTGCCCCCGGAGAAGAGAGAGACGGTGAGGCCATCTAATCTGCCCTCCTGCTCCATGGCCTGTTTCAAGTGTGGCCAGGAAGGACACTGATCCATGGAATGCAAGGCTGGCTGACCCACCAAGAAGAGTGCTCTGAGCCCTACTGAGAAGGCCACCAAGCCAATGCAGTGACCCAGGGAGACGGTGATGAAAGGGATGGTAGGTAATCGAGTTCAGCTCCTCCTCACAAAGGGACGAGGGAACTTCAACCCTGCCAAGCAAAGGCCAGGGACTGACCGATACAGTCATTGATTATGATCCCCTGGTAAGTGGCCCTATTGCACCACTAACGGTTCCTGTAAAATTAAATTTCCAATCCTAGGGGCTGAGATCCACCGTACCAGCCTTCCTAGACTCAGGTTGCATCAGATGCCTGGTCAGCCCAGCCCTTGTAAAGGAAGTTTAAGGCAACTGAGAGTGCCAGTCATGTTTTGCCAACTAGACAGGACGGTAATGGGAGGCATCCCAGCAATGTTCTTCACCGAGCTTTGCAAACTTCTACTAATTCATTCTGTCTTTTGCCCAAGTTGGATTCCCAATTACCAACCCCTTAAAAATGAAAGGGTAGGATAAACCAAAACCCAGTCCCCCCTGAAATGGACTTTGGAATGTCAGTTGGCATTTGAGAAACTTAAAACGGTTGTTTGCTGCTGAACCCGTCCTGAAATATCCTGACCAGAATGAGCCATTTGTCATTCAGGCCGATGCTAGTGACGTAGCTATGGGAGCTGTACTATTGCAAAGAAATGAGCAGAGTCAACTGCAACCCTGCGTTTAAATCTCTAGAAAGCTGTCAGAAACTGAACGAAGGTGGGCAGTATGGGAGAAGGAGGCTTATGAGGTACGCTGGGCGCTTCTGACCTGAAGATATTTCCTCAAATGAAGTCAAGTGCCTTTTGAGGAATGGACTGATCATAAAAATCTTGAGGCACTGAAAACCCCACAGAAGCTGTCATCCAAGCAAATCCAATAGGCACAGTACTTTAACCATTTTAATTTTACCTTATGCTACCCTCCCAGGGGGAAAGAATTTCCTAACAGATATTTTGTCACGAATGCCTCAGTATGACTGCTCTAGAGCAGAAATAATTAAACCGTTAATCCTGTCTTGTCAACTGGCTGCTCCAGTAACTACCCAAGCACAGGCTAAGGAACTACAAAAAGTAGACAATGAAGTAACTGCAGTCCTTAAAGCAGCACTACAGGAAGACAACTAGTTTCAATGCCATAAAAATGAGTTCTCAGTTTGAGATGGATTGGTTTGGGTGAGGGCTAAGGTGTATGTGCCAGAGAACCAAAGACTGATGGTGTTGGGGAAGAGTCATGACTCCAAAACTGCTGGACATTTTGGATTTGTTAAAACTTTGCACTTTGTTCAGAGGCAATTCTGGTGGCCATCATTGCCAGTGGCAAGTTGTCACATATGCACTTCAGCCAAGCGGCAACAAGGGAAAACCTCAGGTCTCCTTCAAATGGTAGCTGAACTATCAACACAATGGAGAGAGATCTCCATGGATTTCATAGTAGAGTTCCCCAAAAGTTCAGGAAATTCAGTTATATGGGTGATAAATAATTTGTTTTCAAAACAGGTGCATTTTGTCCCATGTCAAAAGATTCCAAAGGCACATGCACTAGCCAAACTGTTCCTACAGCATGTTTACCATTTACCTGGTGCCCCCCAACACATCATCTCAGACAGGGGGGTGGAATTCACCTTCAAATTTTGGCGAGCCTTTTTAACCCTCCTTGGTATTGACCAGGGGCTTAATTCCAGTTACCACCCCCACACGATTGGGGTGTGTGAACACGCAAACTCCGTACTGGAACAATACTTGAGGTGCTACATTAACTACCAACAAGATATTGGACTGACCTACTGCTTTTTGCAGAGATGACATATAATAACTCAGTTCATAGCAGCACTCCTAGCATTACTCCTTTCAGGATGGCTTCAGGACAGGATTTTAGCCGCTACAATGTATCATCTCAGCTTTCCTCTATCTGCCTGTTCTTTGATCTATTTCCCTTACTGCCAGCCTGGGATGAGAATGGAATGTGTCTCTGGCCATCTGCTTTATCACTAGCTGCGGAAGAACAGGCACGAACACCTAACGGCCTAACAACCTTGGGAACGGCATCTTATCAACCCCATTCCCACAGCGGGTTCACACCTGGAGATTGGCCCATCTGAACTGACCAGCCAGACTATTGGGGTGGGGTTTACCAGTTGCTCCTATAACCTATTGATTTGCATGGGAAACCCTCAGATCCTGCCTTTTATGCCTGCTGTCAACTTCTCCTAATAAAAGTTCTTTTTGGAATGAAGCTGTTCCAGGAGTTCTGCTTTCTTGGGAAGAGGGATTGAGGCAGGTCCTTACATCAAGTGACTAAATTAGTAGACTAGCGAACCACTGTGGACACAGTATATATAATTTTAATGACTTCATGATGGCCCTCAGACAGTGGTTTGAGGACCTGCTAGCTGAACAGAAGGTGAAAAGAAGGATCAGAACCATAAAGCAAATTATGTAACTTCTCTGCATCTTCATCGAGTGCTACCCCCAAGTCAGTTGTCTCTCCTTTCAAGGTCATTGTGACACACCATATTCTAGCCTCATTGTTCGAGCTGTGTTCTGGCATGAAATTCCAACTTGGGTTAGGAAGTACTCCAATTGTTTTGCCTTGCCATTAAACTTTATTCTTTTTTTTTTAACAAGTTTTATTAGTTTTTCAAGTTTTTACATCCAGGTGCTTAGGAAGCAGCGTGGTGATAGGGTAATCAATAGTCCAATAACAAAATCGTTCATGTATATCTCAGGCTACATCAATAAGGATTCCGTCTCTAGTTCCCTTAAATATTATATCATGTTCATATTAATACATTTCTAACTAAAGCTCAATCAGTCAATACATTTATCAATGACATTTTACTTATACATATCCAAGTCCTGTTTTTAAGTTTTGCTTAATTCCAATTCCATGTTTCAATTTAGCCTTTTATAACCAATAACCTTAATTTCTCTCATTTCATTATAAGATACTTAACATAACTAGAACAGACATGTTGTTCCAAAATTTACCTTACTTTGTTCACAAATATATTCTATTTCATTTACTAACAAAAATCTTCCATTATCACAAATGTATTTCCATCTGACAATCAAAACTATAATCTAACAATTAATTTTAATTTCCATTATAAGTCTTAATCCTAGATATTAAACCAATCACTCCAATGAGCTACTTAGCCCATTAAGTGAATTTTTAAATCCCATTTTTAAATCCAACTCTGGCTTTCTTTTTGTGCCAGGCAGGCTTCCATACCAGTGCCTCTGAATCCACTGATGTGTCTCCCTTCATTCCCACAAGGGAGAACATCCAGTTATCAATTTTTCAAGGGAACTGGCCCCTTTGTAATAATTAGGTTGTTGCCCTAATAATTCAAATCTTTGTTCTTCTTCCAATTTCCTCTGAGTAAAGTAGAAAGTCATATCCGGTGTTGTAGTTATTGTTTGGTTAGCTAAATTGTCTAAGTTCTCAATGTGGTATGTTTCTTGATCAGTTCATGTTGCTTTTGGACTTATAGATACTGTAGTTAAAGTCAGTGTTGGATTACCAAAGTTCTTAATAGGTTGTGGATGTTGTTGTTCCTCTTCTGTTGTTTTTTGGCTTGTAGGTTGATCATCTGGAGTCTGGGGTTCGATTTGTAGTATTGTGAAAATATCCTCGGCTTTCACTTTTGACTTGATTAGCTCAGTAGCTTCAATAATTTTTTCAAGGATAAGTTTATAGTTGAGTTGTGGGTAGAATTCCTCCGTTTCCATGGTGATTAGAGATAGTCCTTTGGTGGAGGCTATGTTTAGTAAGAGTCAGCCAATGTTCACCTCCACACTTTCTAAAAGTTGTTTTCAACAGCCAGCTGTTTCCAATTCTTATCTTTTGGATAATATGAAGGACAAATCAAGGGAATCAACAGGCACAATTGAAAAAAAAATTCAGTTGCTATGCCAAGTTTCGCCACAAGATGTCCTCAGCAGACCACAAAATCTTTTCCCAAACACCAATTAGCTTTTTTATTTTTCAGTTAAAAAAACAGAGAAAAAGATATTTTCCAAAATTACAGTAATAGTTTAGGTAAATGATAAGTCTCTATAATAAGAAATTTTGGGACCCCGAGGTATCCACAGAGCAAAAATCCAGTTATCTAGTTGTTAAAGTTAGTTATTCTTTTCTTTTCTTTTCTTTCCAAAGCTTAAATTCCCAAGTATGCAAGCGCTGCTGAACTGAGAGTGGGGAAAGAGTTTCAAGGAGCTTTCACAGGAAGGTAGTTAGGGTAAAGAGAGAGAAAAGGAAAGGTCTCACCCAGATCTTCCACGGTGCTTCATTGAGCTTAGAAGTGCTTTTGGCTTTCAGCTGGTGCAGCTAGATGGTCAGCCATGTTGATGGCCAATCTTTCTTCCGACGATCCAAAGGAGCTGCCTCAGCTCAAGCGGGAGGGCTGCCGCCCTTCCACACTCAGGTGAGGGTCCTCCTCAGCAGTGATCGCCCCTCCAGGGCGACTTTCGACCCTTTCCAGGGTCTTTCGATGGAAAGAAACCAAAGGCGGGGAAGGAAACTCTCCCCGTCGTCCGAAGGTGCCGCGATCCGGAACCGGAAGCCCCATCAAACTTTATTCTTAACCTCAATATAAGCGGTCATTTTGCCTCACAGTTGCCGCAGGCACCAGGGGTGCTGGGACAGGTGGTAGGATGGCTGGCACCGGTCTTCTATCAGGAGCAGGATTGGGCCATTCCAGAGGTTTGGATGCCAAAAGTTATTCCACTTTTTCTCTGATAAGATCGAGTGCCTGATTAATCACTGCACCTTGGGCCTCCCTCTTGGATCGCTTAGGATTGAGTTGCACTGCTTGTGGCGTGACGTAGCTCCAGATCCATGGGTAAGGGTCATTCCTGGAGGGGGCTTCTTCAGCTTACTGATGCCCATGGATCATCAGGGTCACTCTCTCGATGACGACTCTCTCCATCTGTCAGGGGAGCTGGATGGAGGTGATGGTTTCCACACAGCTGTTTTCGGGTGTACACCCAGTTCAGCTGAGGTTCTCCAGCTTCTCCTTTGATTGGCCAGAGTTCAAATTCCTCCTCTGGGTCAAGACTCCTGTCTCTGCTCTCCGGTGTCACCGCGATGACTCCCACACTTTCCTATCTGGTTGTCCATTGTTTGAGACAGGCATGGTTTGCACAACTCCCATGGTAGATTTTTTCTCCAAGTGGATTGGTAATGCAGTTCTGACCTGCCTCAGCTTGGGGCCCTAAGTAAAAACAATCTTTAACACCATCAAATTGAGAAAGGTATAGTTTACTAGAAGCCAAGTGAAATACAGTAATACAAAAACGGAACTGAAATTCACCTGCCAAAATCTCAAGTGTAACTTTTCCCTCCCAATGGTGCATGACTGTGGGGATTCACAGTACCAGTTGTAAATACTACTATTTCAATGCTATGACAAGTTTGAATGTTAGTGAAGACCACCTGTACAGAATTCAGAGTGACTCTTTTAGAAAAGAAGAACTTCAATAGTACTATTGAAAGAGAAACTGTTGAACCACCCACCATAATCAAAAGGTTTTGGTCTATTTTTCAACAAACACAATGAGTTTTAACACATTACAATTGTTAATTGATAGGGTACTTGTAATCTGTCTCATTGGTAACCTGTGTACTCTATCTTCCCTTCCCTTCTCTCATTTCCCCCCCAATCTCATCCCAATTTAAATCCTACATCAGCCTAGCCATTCTATGCATATGACAAAGTGAGCTGCAACTCAAGAAAATTTTGCCTTTTAATTAAAATTGTGCCTCAAGAAAGTACTAGTAGACTTCTATTTTTTTTGCCACCACAGATTAATACAGCTCTCCTCCTCCAATGGTTACAGTAATAATTTCGGCTGGCAGCTTTCTTTGCAAGTGGAAGGGAGGACATGCATGTTCCATCTAAGTGCTTTTAGTGTCCCAGTGTCTCCTAGGAAAAGTAAAATTTGCAAGGATGTAATTCTTTTTGCTAGGAAGCAACTATCCCAGCTATCATGCAGAATGCAGTCTAGATAGTAGAATAAGCTAACCAAGATTTGTCATGTGATAACCAGCGATGGCCATCCCTGAATAGAAGTACCAGTCTCAGTGGCCCACACAACAGTAATTTCTCATCTGAGTCATTGCAATATACTTTATGTGGTGCCACTAAAAATTATACAAAACCTTATGCAACCTATGCAAAATTAGACTACATATTGTCTAGTTAATGTCAGATATCATGTAATGATATCTATTAGTGATAAGTATATTGCAGTGGTGGCATTCAGCCAGTTTGCACCACTTCGGCAGAACCAGTAGCTAATTTTTTGTTACCCAGGCCCAGAATTGACTTCCGGAAGTGGCATCCACACAGAGAACCGATTATTCACATATACAGACCAATCAGTTTAACATCAATACCTGGGAACATCCTAGAAAAGATAATCAAAAAACAGATCTGTTAACAACTAGAAGCAAACAAAGTCATAACTAGTAGCCAGCACAGGTTTGTTAAAAACAGATCATGCCAAACCAATCTCATTTCATTCTTCGATAAAGTGACTAAACTAGTAGACCAGCGAAACGCAGTGGATGTAGTATACTTAGATTTCAGTAAGGCATTTGATAAAGTAGACCACAACCTACTCCTTTGTAAGCTAGGAAAAGTTAGAATAGACAACATCACCACCAGATGGATCTGTAGCTGGCTAACAAACCGTACTCAACGAGTAGTCCTCAATGGCACTACATCCACATGGAGAGAAGTAAGCAGTGGGGTACTACAAGGTTCCGTCTTAGGCCCAGTACTCTTCAATATCTTCATCAATGACTTAGATGAGGGAATTGAAGGGGAACGCATCAAATTTGCAGATTACTCCAAACTGACAGGAGTAACCAACCCCCCCCGGAAGACAAACTCAGGATCCAAAAAGATCTTGACAAACTTGAACAATGGGCCCTATCCAACAAAATGAGTTTCAATGTGGAGAAAAGCAAAGTCTTACATTTAAGCAGGAAAAACCAAAGTTACAAATACAGATTGGGCAAGACCTGGCTTAAAAACTGTAACTGTGAGAGGGACCTTGGAGTCCTAGTGGAAGATCACTTGACTATGAGCCAGCAGTGTGCAGCAGCAAACAAAAAAGCTAATATAATCCTGGGTTATATAAACAGAGGCACAGAATCAAGATCACGCAAAGTATTAGTACCGCTTTATAAAACTCTAGTAAGACCACATCTGAAATACTGCAGCCAATTTTGGTCACCATATCACAAAAAAGATGTTGAGAGTTTGGGGAAAAAAATCAGAGAAGAGCAACTAAGATGATCAAAGGCCTGGAGACTAAAACATACGAAGAACGGCTACAGGACTTGGGTTTGGCTAGTCTAAAGAAAAGAAGAAATAGGGGAGACATGATAGCAGTGTTCCAGTATTTGAGGGGCTGCCACAAAGCAGAAGGGGCCAGATTGTTCACCAAAGCACCAGAGGAAAGGATGAGAAACAATGATTGGAAATTGATCAAAAAGAGAAGCAACCTGGAATTAAGGAGAAACTTCCTGATAGTGAGGACAATCAACCAGTGGAACAGCTTGCCCCCAGAAATCATGGGCGCTCCATCACTGGAGATTTTCAAGAAGAGACAAGACATTCACCTGCCTGAGATGGTATAGGTTCTCCTGCTTGAGCAGGGGGCTGGACTAGAAGACCTCCAAGGTGCCTTCTATTCTATTCTATTCTATTCTATTCTATTCTATTCTATTCTATTCTATTCTATTGTACTGTAATGAATGTAACTGAATTGATTTATGTTGTATGCTCCATTAATGGTGTTAAGATTTAATCAATTCCTCTTTTCATGTCACATAAACATTGCAATATGATAGCTACTTTAAGAGGTTGCTATCTAATTTTTTAAAGAGGCATAGGTTGCCCTGGGATCTCTGGTTATGTATCATCATCAGTGAGAAGATTCTATATACATGAATAATGATTACGGTACTTTAGAATGGGCAACAAATCTTCCTTTTATATATTTACATATAATATAAATACTGAAAAAATAAAACTCATGAGGGAGATCACATATATTCTTAATGAGTTAATTAAGAAATAAAATTATATGAACAATTATATTCTAGGCTAAACTTGGTTTACAGTATAGCATATTGAATTAATTACTATATCTGACTTCACCCATTGTGCTAAGCAAGACATTGTGTAAAGCAAGACATTGTGTAAAGACATTGTGTAAAGCAAGACATTGTGTAAAGCAAGACATGTTGTACCAATTGTAACATATGAATCCACTCACTGAAAACATTAGAAGAATGGTGTAAAATAACATCCTAACATCATGGAGGCTACTTGGGAAGGAACATCAAGTTAGGGGGAAGAAAAGGTTTCAATTGTCAATCTGTAGTTAAGAATTCCATTATGTACTTACTATATGTACTTCCAAGTACTGCAAGTACTTTGCTCATATACTTTATACATAGGCTCAAATCTGGCCCTCTTCCCCTTGTTTCTATTTAAACTAAGTACTTTGGAATATATATCATATAAATCAAAATAGACACAATCCTGTTTCCAAGGCTCTGGACAATCTGTGTTGGAAAGGTGAAGTTAGCTAATGATGCTTTCCCCCAGTAAAGGAAATTCTACAATGCTGGGCATCTCCCCCCCCTTCTTAATTTTAGACGTTACATTCTTTGCAAACGTTCATGCCTAAAGAAGGGTTGGAACAAAACAGAGCCGCTCTAACCGGTCAGACAGGTAAAAGGCTTGTTGACACCGTTATGTTTGCAGCACGCATGCTCCTTTCCAAGTTTCCTGGTGGTACCTTTACTCATACACCTTATGAAACTTGGGGGGTGGGGGTTGAGGAGACCTCCTTCCACTACGCCTCCGTTTTCTTGTTTTTTGGGGGGGGAGAAGCTTCGGAGAAGCAACGGAGTAGTTCTCCCGAGCGCAGGTAGATTAGAAACGCGTCTCACCTACAGCATAAGCAAGGTGAGGTACTAGTGCTCACCATGCCCCGCGTTTTCCTTGTGAAGAGAAGGATCCCGCTGCCTGCCAGTCGTAGCTGGGACGAGCTCCCAGACGAAGAGCGAGCGGATAACTACGTCCCAGGTAAAGCGAGAAAAAACCGCTCCTTCTCACCCCAGTTCCTAGTTCCTCTTCTCACATCTGTTCCCCATCTTCTCCGATCTTTATAATTATTTCACTGAAATAGCTAGGATTAGTATTTAAATTATCGAAAGCATATAATAAACAAAACAAACACTGGAAGCTTAGGTGGACTCGTATTCTGAATAAATTACTTGATATTAGTTATAGACAATAAGAAAAAGAGCTATATACTTACGCTCAGCGATTCTGTTTGAATCGCTTCGCAGTTTAACATTTCGTTTAGATTTTTTAAAAATCAGAACACATTGCAAAACGAGTGTAAGATCTTGATGGAAAGAAACACGGCACAACATAATCCGGTGGATAATTTGCTGGTTTTTTAAGAGAGCGTGATTAGGATCCAGCTGCTTTCCTAGAAACTACGGTAGTACAATAGTAGCACAGTGGCCTTTCATGATCACGTAATTCCGCTGTGGTCTTTTTTGCTGTTCCTCTACGCTTCTCGAAAATCTGATGGGACTTGGGGCAAGAATTATTAAATAATTTTAATCGGTTCCCCAACATCTTTCAGGAGATCTGCAGACGTGTGACATAAACCAAACCCCACCCCGGGTCTTGAAAGTACAGACAGGCGAATTTGCAGTTTCCATCTTTTTAAGCGATCTCGTGCCTTTCCCAATTTACAGCGGGTGGGCGAATTCCAAGTAGTCCGGCACGAGCGATTTCAACTTTGCCCTCTTCTGACTGTTTTAAGTTCCGGATTGCAACCGTTAGTTAGCCGAGCGCCTCCCATTTCGAACGAGGTGACTTGTTTTGAAGAGCGCCAAATCAGGTCGGGTGAGGGATTGTTAGATTATCGCCTTTTTTGGTTGGTTTGGAGAATGAAAGTCCAGATTGTGTTCCCTTTGTGCTCAATTATATAGACCAGTGGTGGCGAACCTATGGCACAGGTGCCAGAGGCGGCACTCAGAGCCCTCTCTGTGGGCACGCGTGCTGTCGCCTCAGTCCTAGGCCTTCAGCTGGATTTTATAAAACTTTTTCGCTTTAGGCCTCCACCGCCATGTGCAAAAGGGAGATAGAGCGGTATATAAATTCAATAAATAATAATAATAATCAGTCAATTTCAACTTCTTGCAGGAAAAAAAAATCTTGCAAAGTTGGAATTGATTGATTGAACTTTTTAGTCCCACCCAGTCTGCTGTTACCACCGCAGCCACGCTCAGCCAATGGGCCACGCCCACCTGGCACCCGATGATGCATAAGTGGGTTTTGGGTTGCAGTTTGGGCACTCTGTCTCTAAAAGTTTCGCCATCACTGATATAGACTTAACAAAAGAAATATTAAACACTGGCAGGGAGTGCACAGATTAATTCCTACATTAAATTTTACTATTTAGCCTAAGATTTGATCTTCCCTTAATGTTCCCAAATCTCAGGACATTCTTAATGAATTAGAATTATACATCTCTCTTTCACTCACTCAGCTAATGAATTTGATTAATTGTGCTAATGTTTTATGATGAGTTCTCAGTGAGACTCTTGTGGAAAACGAAAGAACTCTTACGAATTCCAGAGGGGTTTAGCAGAGAGGTTTATTGAGCAGGTTCAGAGGCATATTAGAGATAGGCAATTCTGAACAAGGAGGGCGGGATTAGACTTCAGTTTTTATACTACCCTTCTTTCAGGAACAAAGGGACTACACATGATAATACACTGTAATACATTTGGATCGTTTCTCACGGGCATACAATGGAAGGTTTTGCTACATACAAAGTATCCATGTGCAATGCGCATTTGGTTAGCCACATATTACTGACACAGAACTTTCCCAGTGAATTTTCCCAGTGATTATGCATTACATCATTATTCTAGCAATTATGCAGACACATCATTATTGCAGACAAATCATTATTCTAATAATTGTTCATTTTACTACATTAAGACAATCATGCTCTGACAACACTCCTGACTTCATCTTCCTCCTCCTCCTCATCATCATCATAAGCAGCAGCCTATTTCTATTTTGCCTTTTTATACATAACTCAAGGTGATGTACACTCACCTAGCCTAGCTGGCTTTTATGCCAAAAGGAGGCCTAGAACTCAAAGTCTGGTTTCTAGTCTAGCACCTTCCTCGGTACATCAAACTGGTGGTAGCCTGTTAAATTTAACTTAATGTTTTCTCCCTTATGTAGTATTGTTAAAAGACAACCTAAGGACGAATCCACAAGCTTCCTTGCTCTGTTTAAGGATGGCCCACTAACCATTTCCAGAGATCAAGCTGCTGTTGAGGCAGTCCAAGGATGGCTTCAAATACTCCACTTGGGAAGTGGCGTTTAAAGTCTGCCAGTATTTATTTATTGGGAGATTATTTGTTGCACATATGATTGAAGATATGTTTGGAAAAATATTAGGAGACTTCTTTTATTTGCTTGTTAGCCTCCATTCTCCACCTCACCTATTTCTCTGTCTTTGCATCTACTTCTCTCCAGGTTTCTAACAAGGTAGAAAAGAGTTAAGCAGAGCTCCACTTTTTCATTTGGGAATGAAGAGGGCAGAGATTTGTGGTTTTATTCCACTTTATTTGTCAGTTTTAATCATTTCCTCATAAAGTAAGAAATCTGTTAGTCTAGCAGTTATTCAGTTCAGTTCTGCCACTTACAAATAAATGTAATTATTAATATTAATAACATAATTATAAATAATTAAAAGGACAAGAATGAAAAGTTTGTTATATCATCAAATTGGTGGTAGCCCTATGAATAAGTGTCATGGTTCTGATAAATGAGACCACAAGAAATAAGAACTCTGAGGCAATTGCTTTCCTCGAAGAACACTTTTAATGGCTACATAATATCAGCACGAACAAAGGTGAAACCAAGATTGAAAGTTACCCTCCCAAAGGTTACAAAGTAAAAGTTGAACTCCCCACCCATTGATGTGTCATAAATCACAATCCCCAATTAACACCTTTGGCAGGCTTCCTAACGGTAGCTCCAGCTCACCAAACACTTTAGCTGCTTGACCTTGGTTCCCACAAGAAAGTTATTGTTTTGACTAAACTAAAAGAATGCAGTCTCCCCCCTCCCATTTCTGTGGCAGCCGAAAAATGAAGAATCATGGTTGTATTCAGAGTGTTTGAAGATCCGACAGTCATCTCCCCTAAAGAAGAGAGAAATCCTGTTGAAGAAAAGATTTAGAATCAGAAATCAACCCTAGGCCAGTGATGGCGAACCTTTTAGAGACCGAGTACCCAAAACCCGCCCTGCCCCCGTCGCTCCGCCCAGCCCAGCCCACTCCACTCCCAGCCCCACCCTGCCCCACCTGCCGGGCCACCCACCACCTCCGCTCAGGTGGCCCTGCAGTGCCATGGTGGACACACCCTCCATCCGCGCCCGACAGCATCATCTGCGCGCGACGAGGCACGAGGGTGGAGTCTTGTCCCTACTGCCCAGCTCCACACCTGGGGGCGACTCTCCAGGGGGGCTGCTGAGGAGGAGGGGGCCGTGGGGGGAGGCGCGCGTGCCCACAGAGAGGGCTCTGAGTGCCGCCTCTGGCACGTGTGCCATAGGTTTGCCACCACTGCCCTAGGCTTATTCGGATGCTTATCATAAAATTTACGTTTTAATCTATCAGCTTTTACATCAGTACTTTTCACCCAGGTGGCCTCTGATAGTGGGTAACCTTTGCATTGCACTAGATATTGCAAATTTCCCTTATACAACCTAGAGTCAATGATTCATTTTATTTCATAATGAATCTCCCCCTTCACAACAAGAGGATCAGGTGCTTGCTTGGGAAGAGGTCTCAATGTGGATTCCCTATATGGCTTCAATAGGCTGCAGTGGAACACAGGGTGAATTTTCCCCAGAAGGGGAGGAAGCTTTAACTCCATAGTCACTGGATTTATGATCCGCACAGTGGGGAAAGGTCCAAGGAATTTAGGTCCCAATTTTTTACTAGGCAATTTGAGTTTTAGATATTTTGTAGAGAGGTAAACTTTTCCCCCCACATGAAATTATCTCTGGAGTGCCCTCCTCTTACAATCCATATTACCGTATTTCCCCTACTTTTCGGTAATTCTACAATAAAGTCCATGGCTATCTCTTCGCAGGGCTGGGAAGGGTCTGTGACTTGCTGTAATAATCCAGGGGGTTTTCCTGGACATTTTTTCATGGTTGCACAAGTCGCACAGCTTTTTACATAATTTTCAACATCCTTCTTCAGTCCCGGCCACCAAAACTGCTGCCAAATAAAATGTAAAGTTTTTAGATAGCCAAAGTGACCCTCTTGTTTGTTATTGTGGCTGCGTTGGAGAGCCTGAACTCTTTTATTTATTTATTTATTTATTTATTTTTATTTTTATTTTTATTTTTATTTTTATTTTTATTTTTATTTTTATTTTTATTTTTATTTTTATTTTTATTTTTATTTATTTTTATTTTTATTTTTATTTTTATTTTTATTTTTATTTTATTTATTATACATCTTTCAAACATAGAATGCATTAACATACATACATTTCAATTCTAACATTACACATTTTAGTTATATAACTATTAATGCATACTTATAATACCATCCCAACTCTCCCCCCACCCCATTATCCCCCTCCCCCTCCCTTTCCCCCCCTTCCCCTCCCTCACTTCCCAGAACTGAACACAGGGTTACCAA
>NW_015386302.1:295541-296670 GCF_001527695.2 Protobothrops mucrosquamatus
TAGGTGGAATTTCTTTCAAAATAATAACATTTTGAGCCGCAATTTGAAACTTCTCATTATAAAACTTCTGAATAATTTCATTGCGGCGTTTTCTCCTTGAAAAATAAATCACAATATCCCTTGGCAACTTCCTCTGTCGGGCCACCCATGAATTCACCCGATAGACTTTCTCTATGTCTCTTTCCATCTCCTCAATTTCACAATTCAAGGCTGCCGCCAAGTCCACAGCAATATCACCTCTTAAATTTTCATTTTGGTTCTCCTGAACTCCCCGTATTCTCAATGCAAATTCCAATTCCCTGTATTGTAACATTATAAGTTCATTCTGTGTTAGATCTGCATTTTCCTCAATTTTATTCAATCTTTCATCCACTCTTTCTGCATGTTCACCCATTTGCTCAATACGTTCATCCATACGTTCTACATGCGAGGCTATTCCTTCTAGTGCCAGCAAGATGTCCTGTCTTAATTCCTCATGTTTCTTGTTCATCAGTTCCGTGTTTTTTTCCACCATTAAATTTACAAGCTCCACATTTTGCTTAGCCATATATTCCTCATTTTGTTTAGCTATTTGTGCCATCGCATCTTGTAGATCTTTTAATGTAATTGTACAGGGAGGCGACGGGGGGGGGGGAGATTTGGATTTAGATTGCTGCGGTGTCTGTGGCATTAAAGAAGGAGCACTTTTAGAAGGAACGGGTGCGCCTGTTCTTTTCGTAGCCATTTTTGGAAGATAAGAAGAAGGAAAGGGAAAGATAAATTTTCCCTTTCTTCAGATCGGCAGTCAGTTATAATGTTTCAAACCCTCTCTACTCCTCCTTTAAAAGAGAGGTTAAAAAGCCAAGAATTTCTTGCAACAATTTATCACAGTCTATTACAGTCTCATAGCCCGTCAAATACAAGCTGTTAGAAACGAAAGTTATTTCCAGTGGAGCGGAAAAGCCTCCGTGGCCATTTTTTCCCAATAACTTTCACTGCACTTCGGAAAAGAAGTTGAATAATTTCTGGATTAAAGTTCCAATTAATCCCTGTCAAGTCCTCCTGGTCCGTTCTGTCTTTTATAAGGTCTCTATACTCACAAATCTTCAAGCATCAGAGGTGGAGACAGCGTCTTGTTTGTCCAGCTGGA
>NW_015386302.1:297427-301966 GCF_001527695.2 Protobothrops mucrosquamatus
GAAGTTGAATAATTTCTGGATTAAAGTTCCAATTAATCCCTGTCAAGTCCTCCTGGTCCGTTCTGTCTTTTATAAGGTCTCTATACTCACAAATCTTCAAGCATCAGAGGTGGAGACAGCGTCTTGTTTGTCCAGCTGGACAAAGGCATCTTGAAACGCGGAGAAAGTCCGGGCTCCGAAGGAGTTTTCACCTTCACCCTACAGATTAATTACTGGGGGCTGGGGAACTCAACTTCTATCCAGACAGCTCCCTTCGTCTCTTTTGCCCAGAGACAAAGTTTCAAGCCGAAAAACAGCTGATGCATGCTGTTTCTCCAGGCTTTTACACGTTTCAGAGCAGACAGCTGTAAATCAGCTGTCTTCAACGAAGTCTTAACCACCGGAAGTCCGGAGAGCCTGAACTCTTAAGAGACTCTGGTAGATACAGTTTTGATCCTTTCCAACCTAACCTGTCCCGACAAGTCAGTATGGTTTTATTTGCTAAGAACCAGGGATTGTTTTTTAACTTCTCCTTTAGTCTTTTAGTAATCGGGTTGTCAGGTTCAGTTAATTTCACCTGCAATTGGGCTCCTGTCTTTACCCGAGAAATCAACTCTGATTGCGGAATAACAGAGTTCACAATCTCTTCTCGCCAGCTTTTGTATTGGGGTAGTCTGGATAGGGCGTCTGCTAGGAAATGTTTTCCTCCTGGGATGTATTTTAACGTAAAGTTGAAACGGTTAAAGTACTGCGCCCATCTGACTTGCTTAGAGGATAATTTGCGAGGGGTTTTTAGTGCCTCTAGATCAGTGGTGGTGAACCTATGGCACGCGTGCCAGAGGCGGCACTCAGAGCCCTCTCTTTGGGCACATGTGCCGTCTCCCCAGCCCCGCCTCCCCCTGTGGCCCCCTCCTCACCAGCAGCCTCTCTGGAGGAGAATCACCCCCGGGTGCGGCCCACACGGAGCAGCGCAGCCAAGGACATAGCCGGGCAGCAGGGACACGACTCCACCCTCACACCCCATAGCGTGCAGATGATGCTGCGGGGTGTGGGCAGAGGGCGTGGCTGTCATGGTGCTGCAGGGCTGCCTGGGTGATCTGCTGCGGGCCATGGAGGCAGTGCGTGTCCCTGCAGGTGGGTGGGGCAGGGGGCGGGTGGGGGCGGAGCAGGCAGGGTGGGAGGCAGAGCGGGGGCAGGGGGCAGGTTTTGGGCACTCGGTCTCTAAAAGGTTCGCCATCACTGCTCTAGATTTTTGTGATCAGTCCATACTTCAAAAGACAAATTGCTCTCTTCAAGAAAATGACGCCAAGTAAGCAGAGCCCATCTCACAGCAAAAACCTCTTTCTCCCAAACTGCCCACCTTCGTTCAGTGTCCGTTAACTTTTTGGAGGTGTAAGCGCAGGGCTGTAAATCTCCACTGTCATTCTTTTGCAAAAGAACAGCCCCCACAGCTACATCGCTGGCGTCGGCTTGAATGGTAAATTGTTTCTCAGGATCGGGATGTTTTGAGAATGGGTTTGGCTGCAAACAGTCTTTTTAAATTCTCAAAGCAGTTTGGCATTCTAAGGACCATGGGAATGGTTGGCAGGATCACTGCTTCCCACCATTCTTCCCCGTTTTTAACAGTTTGGTCAGTGACAAGGCAATTTTGGCAAAAGAGGGGATGAATTCCTGGTAGAAATTAGCGAACCCCAAGAAGCTCTGGAGTTGCTTTTGGGTTCATGGGGGCTGCCACTCTAGTACTGCTTTCACTTTAGCTGGGTCCATTTCAATGCCTTCACTGGAGATCCTGTATCCTAAGTAATCCAAGCGTGTTTGATGGAATTCACATTTTGAGAGTTTTGCGTAAAGCACTAATTTAACATGCTCATCCATGATCTCAGTGTAGATGAGGATGTCGTCAAGGTAAACTAAAACCCCCTTATATAGGTGATTATGCAGTACTTGATTTATTAATTGCATGAATACTGCAGGAGCCCCCTGCAGGCCAAAAGGCATGACATTGAATTGGAAGCTTCCTAAGGGGCTGTTAAAAGTGATTTTCCATTTATCTGCTTTCTTGATTCTTACTCGGTAATACGCCTCTCTTAGGTCTAATTTGGTAAAAAAAATTCCTTTTGTCAAATGGGCTAACATGTCCTTCATCAAGTGGAGGGAGTACGTATTCTCCACGCTAACACAATTTAACCCTTTATAATCAACACACAATCTCATCAATCCATCTTTCTTTTCCTTAAACAGTACTGGAGTGGCTACTCGGAATTTTTGCCAGTTGGATAAATCCTCTCTCTAAGTTCTTATCAATGTATGATCTTAGCTCCTTCAGTTCTCAAGGGGTCATTGAATACTTTTTTGATTTGGGTAATTTTGCTCCCAGTAGAATTTCAATAGCACAGTCTGTGGTTTGTTGGGGTGGCAGGATATCATGTTCTGCTTCGCTGAATGCTTCTGCTAAATCTCTGAATTCACTTGGGACGATAGGCTCTCCTGGCAGGGAACTAACAGCAGACTTCAGCGTTTCCAAGTACTGCACCTGGCTTTCGACTGGGTTACTGATTGGGGTAGAAGGCGACGGTCCAGTTCCTAACCTTAAAGTCCTAACTCCATTCTCCCACCAGATCATAGGGCACCATTTATCAAGCCAGGCCAACCCCAGCCTCAGTCATTTTTGGGATCACCACAAAGCGGATTAACTCCCAATGCTCCCCTATTTCTAGATGTACTAGTTCAGTGAGGTGGGTAGCCAGGGCTCTCCCTATGAGAGACCCATCAGCCTGCTCAAACCTCATGGGGAGGGGTAGCAATTTCACTCTAATGTGCAGTTTAAGTATGGTAAGGAGGTTGATTAGGCATCGGGTGCATCTTGAATTGACTAAAATGTTCAAGTCCAAATGAGCCCCTGATTTTGGCACCATTATTTTGGCGGGAAAAGCAAAAGGTGGAATAGGCTGCCTCACCATCGGGTCGTCTCCCCCCCCCCGTCATCACTGTCATAAGTATCTGGTGCAGGCAGACTTTCAGCTGGCTCTTTTTGCTTCTCCTGAGCAAAAAGGTGACTTGTACAACTTGCCCCTGGCTGGCCCAATTCGACTTCTCTCACGTCGGCCGAGGTTGTCTCTTTGGTTTCACTGGAGCTGAAGTCATAATTTTTGGTGGTGGGAAAGTGACCAAGCATTCTGCAGCTTGATGTCCAGGTTGTTCGCACCTGAAGCACTTAATTTGGGGTCCAGCGGAGGTTCGAACAGACTCCTGTGTTGTGACAGGTGGAGGCCGCTGCGATAGATGACATCTCACAGGATCTCACTTAGGTTAAGGTCCCAAAACAGCAGCCTTGTGGTACCGCATCAACTCGATATCCATCTTTGGATATCAATCATGAAGTTGATTAGGATTGCCTCTGCAGATGCATGTCTGGAATAGGTTGCAATACAACCCTGCTTTGAAATAGTGGATTAATGATTGCTTGGGCCATTGCCAGATTCTTCCTGCCAGCCTTCGAAATTCTCTCACATGTTCTCTTGCCGGCTGGCCCCTCTGCTTCACATCGTGTAGGTCTTTTTCCGCCTGTATGGCTTGGGATTCATCCTCGAATCTAGCCCTCAGCCCATGTGTGAACAGATCGAAGTTCCATAATTCAGGCGCTTGTTCCTCCCATAGACCAGCCACCCACTCCGCAGCCTCTTCTTCCAGATTGGCAGCCACAGCATCAATCATCTCAGCTTCATCTAAATAGACCCTCTCATAACGATTAACGTGAGACCTCACCTGGTTTAGAAAGATGGTCACCTTCTTGGGGTCCCCATTGAAAGTGGGTTTAACAGGAGGTGGGTCGGCTGGGCAGCAGGAATCTGTGGTTGGGGTGGCTGCAATCCCCCTCTTCGGAAAACACCTGGTGGAGGTCTCAGGCTGGCAGGACGCTGACGGTGATCGGGGCTGGCATGACATCGATAAAGGTCGGACTCCACTGAGTACTGGTGGCAATCTGGGCTGGCAGGACACCAACAGCGATTGGTGATAGCATAGAGCCAATAGAGCTCAGAGCTCGCAGGGCATCAGTAGCGATCAGGGCTAGGAGACGGGCGATGCCGATCTGGGCTTGCAGGGCATCGGTAGCGATCGGGGCTAGGAGACCAATGGTGCCAATCTGGGCTAAGGGGGTGCCTGCATCACTCAGGACTAGCGGATTGTCTATAGCAGTGGTTTTCAACCTTCCTAATGCCTCAACCCTTTAATACAGTTCCTCATGTTGTGGTGACCCCCAACCATAAAATTATTTTCGTTGCTACTTCATAACTACTTCATTACTATCCATAACATTGCTACTGTTATGAATAGTAATGTAAATATCTGATATGCAGGGTGTATTTTCATTGTTACGAATTGAACATAATTAAAGCATAGTGATTAATCACAAAAACAATATAGCAATGCTCGCTGGAGAAGCTTACTCTTCCTTGCTCAAAAATGTTGGGAGGGAGGGAAGGGGAAGGAAGGAAGATTGAAGGGGAAAGGAAGGAGATGGAGAAGGAAGGAGATTGAAGGGGAAAGGAAGGAAGGAAG
>NW_015386302.1:302067-306151 GCF_001527695.2 Protobothrops mucrosquamatus
AAGGAAGGAGATGGAGAAGGAAGGAGATTGAAGGGGAAGGAAGGAAGGAAGGAGAGAAATTGAAGGGGAAGGGATGGAGAAGGAAGGAAGGAAGGAAGGAAAGAAGGAAGATTGAAGGTGAAAGGAAGGAGATTGAAGGGGGAAGGAAGGAAGGAAGGAAGGAAGGAAGGAAGGAAGGAAGGAGAGAGATTGAAGGGGAAGGGATGGAGATGGAAGGAAGGAAGGAAGATTGAAGGGGAAAGGAAGGAGATGGAGAAGGAAGGAGATTGAAGGGGGAAGGAAGGAAGGAAGGAAGGAAGGAAGGAAGGAGAGAGAGATTGAAGGGGAAGGTAAGGAGATGGAAGGAAGGAAGGAAGGATTGATCTTTGGAGAGTCATGTTGTTCCAGATGGTGATGAACTGCAACTCCCAGCATTCCCCACTCTTCCACAGAGCTTTTTAGGGCTGCTGGGGATGGTAATCCAGTAAGGTCTGGAGACACACACAGATGCCCTCTGACGATGAGGGAGGCAGACCGGGCGGCGCGGGGGAGGCTCCAGCGCGGCGCAGCGTGGAGGGTGGCCAGGGCGGAGTGCAGCCAGGTAACCAGGAGGCGTGGGGATCGGCTTGGCGCCACAGCTCAACTCAGTTCAACCAGCAGCAGCAGCAGCAGCAGCAGCGCGTTGCTAGAGCAGGGCGGGAAGAGAGGGGGCGGTGGTGGCAAATCATGAAAGCAGTGTCCACACGTTCAGGGTGCAAACGCCTTGGACGGTTTGGCTCCCCCACCCCTTTATTTACTGATCTGCCAGAAGCTCATGCAAACAAGCCCCGAGGAGTTCTGAATGAGCAGTCGTTTTAAAAAAAAAGCTTTAAGCAATGAGGCAGAAAGGGGAACTCGCTCGCGGCTCTTTTTTCCCCCTTTCTCGGCGACTGGGAAGGCAGCAACCAGAGACACCGCTACACAAAGGGAGACGGAGAGAGGGGCGAGGGGGAAAACCTCACTCAACTTTCGCCCTTATCAGACCCGGTTCCCTTCTGGTCGACCCCCAGCCACCCACCCATCCGCCCCCTTCACCTCCCGCTACAGATCGACGCTACCCCTCGGGAGTATTTTGCCAGGCTTTTTTTTTACCTTGGCCCTGCGCTTCTCCCAGACGGAAGCCAGGCAGGAGGACCTGAAAGACGCCGAGCAGGAGGTTCATAGCCGTGGCGACGCGGCAGTAGCTGCTCTGCGATGGGTAGCGCAGCCCTGCCATGCTGCTGAGGCGGCTGCTTTCCGGTCTGCCCGAGCTAGCTGGCGGAGCTAGCCTTGAGCAGAAATTCTCACTAGTGTCTTGGTTCCTAAGACCATCAGAAATATGTGTTTTCCGATGGTCTTAGGTGACCCCTGTGAAAGCGTCGTTCGACCCCCAAAAGGGTCGTGACTCACAGGTTGAGAACCGCTGGTCTATAGTATTTAGGACTAACCTGTCTGGCATGCCTCCATCCGAGCCTGACTCTGAGGACGACATGGAGTTCCCTGTTGAGGCCCAGGAGGGGGTGTCTGTGGCTTCAGACGACTGTGGGGAGGAACAGGCTGAAGCAGGCCAGGCCCTTCAAGTTTGGAACAGGGAAGGCAGAGCTCAGGCGAGGAGCAAGGCCCCTCCCCACCAGATCCCAGAGCAAGGAGAGCAGAGAGGAGGAGGGAACAACGGAGGCAAGCTCACTTGCTCGGGAGGAGAGCGTCACGCCCCACTCCACAAGGTACACCTGGGGAGTAGGTATTTAAGGAGACACTGTGGGGTGGGGCATTTGCCGGGAACAAACGTGAACTCTTGTGATGTGAGCTCTTGTGCCTGGACTCTTTGTATTTTGGATCAAGTTTGTTTCGTGCTGAGTTCTCCTTGCTGTCCTCAGTTTTGCAGTTTGCAAGTTACAGGCAAGCTGGGTGTGGAAAAGATCATACTTTGTTATCTGTTTTACTTTAAAGAACTGTTTAACTCCGTTGACTGTTTTATTGAACTTGTCCCTTGGGAGAAGGGCGGGATACAAATCGAATAAATGAATGAATAAATGAATGAATGTGTGGGGGCTGTTGGGTGAATGTTGGCAGTCCTTACAAAGATGATTATTCTGACCAGCTAAGTGCTTTGCCTCCGTTCGGGGCCCTGGGTCATCACATTTTGTTCCCGGCCCACTCCCAATTGCTCCTCCAGACCAAGTAGGGCGACCATGGATCAGCTCCGTGCGGAAAATGATCAGCTAAAACAGCAGGTGGCCCTCCTGACTGCACAGATGGCACAGATGCAAGCAGCTCGGCCACGGTGCAGAAACCCTGTTCCAGTTCCAGACAAGTTTGATGGCTCACAGGCACGATTCCCATCGTTCTTTGGGCAGTGCCAGTTATGTATGAGCCTTCGGCTGGAGGACTTCCCCACTGACCGGGATAAGGTGGGGTTTGTGCTAAGCCTGTTGACAGGAACAGTAGCACGTTGGGCAACACCCCTGCTGACCCAGCCCAATCAGCTGCTGGACAATTATGCAGAGTTTTGCCGGCAACTCAAGGCCATGTTTGAGGACCCAGTTATGGCCCAGACTGCAAACCATCGGGTGAGAGAGTTGCGACAGGGGCTTGCTTCGCTGACAGACTACATTGCTACATTTCAGTTGGTTTGTCAGGAACTGCAGTGGAATGAGGCGGTGCTTATGGACCAGTTTCAGGAGGGACTTTCGTCCGAACTCCTGGATGAGCTGGTACGCACTGACTGCCCTCGCTCCTTGCAGTAGCTCATGCACCTGTGTCTCCGTATCAATGCAAGACTCCAGCAGTGACGGGCGCGATGATGGACGGAGGCCTTGCCCGCACCTATTAAGGTGGCACTGTTGTCACCGCCTCCGGAGGAGCCAATGCAGTTGGGGGCTGCACGACCCCGTCTGACCCAAGTTAAAAAAGATCGCCGCCACCGTGAAGGCCTTTACCTGTATTGTGGCGGTCCAGGCCATATGGCGGCCAAGTGTCCAGTGAAGGCACCCAAAGCGGTGGCGGGAAACGGGCCGGGCCCGGCCTAGAGGCCTCCGTAGGCCAGGCTCGCTCGGACACGGGTCCAGTACCTCCACCTCAGCAGACTCTTGTTAAACACCTTGTGTTACCAGCGACTGTGTTTGTGCCTGGTCAGGGAGCGGTGGAGGTCCAGGCCTTGGTGGACTCTGGGGCTACTGCTAATTTCATGGACTTGGATTTTGTCACGCAGTGGTCCATTCCCCAGCAGCAGTTGTCACTGCCAGTCTTGGTGGAGACGATTGATGGGCAGCCCCTTTGTTCCGGCCCAATGGTTGCTGCAACCAGACCCCTTCACATGCGTATTGGGCCGCATATGGAAGAAGCCGTATTCTATGTGGCTACCTTTCTCACTTTCCTGTGGTGTTGGGTTTGGAATGGTTGAGGGCTCATGATCCGCAGATTATTTGGTCGTCTGGGACAGTGCGGTTCCCCGGCAAGAAGTGTGCCACCCATCACCTGCATGTCTGCGCAGGGAAGGTGGCTACCCCTGTGGACCTGGACCTACCGGCAGAGTTGGGGGATTATGCCGGTGTTTTTGGGGAAAAAGAGGCAGATCAGTTGCCCCCGCATCGGTCTTATGACTGCCCAGTTGATTTAGTGCCCGATGCCAAATTGCCGGTTGGCCGGATTTACTTTCTGTCGGAACCGGAGTTGGCAGCTTTGAGGGACTTCATCGACAAGAATCTCCGGAAGGGGTTTATACGGCCTTCCACCTCCCCGTTGGCTGCGTCAGTGCTCTTCGTGAAGAAGTCAGGGGAGCTTAGACTGTGCTGTGATTAGCGGAAACTGAATGCCATCAGGATCCGTAATCAGTACCCACTCCTGCTCATCCCCGAACTCATTGAGAGGCTCCGCCAGGCCAAAATATTTACTAAGTTGAACTTACGGGGAGCTTATAACTTAGTCCGAGTTCGAGCGGGAGATGAGTGGAAGACGGCCTTCCGGACGCATTATGGACATTTTGAGTACACAGTTATGCCCTTTGGCCTGACCAATGCGCCGGGAGTGCTCATGCACTTTATGCATGACGTGTTCAGGGACCTGTTGGACAGTTTTGTGGTCATCT
>NW_015386302.1:307927-319684 GCF_001527695.2 Protobothrops mucrosquamatus
TTTTATAATCCGTATTTAACAGCGAGATTGGCCTATAATTTTTAATCTGTTTGGGGTCTGTGCCTTCTTTTGGGATAAGAGATATGATGGCATCTATCCAGGAGTCTGGTAATTTGGATTTCTCCAACACATCATTATACACATCTAGTAATATCTTTTCAAAATCTTCGTGGAAGGTTTTATATAGTTCCCCCGGAAGTGTGGTCATCTATCTTGACGACATCCTGATTTACTCGTCCTCCCCACAAGAGCATTGGAACCATGTTCGGCTTGTGTTGCAACGATTGCGGGATAACCATCTCTTTGCCAAGCGTGAGAAGTGCCAGTTTGCGCAAACCACGATCAACTTTCTGGGCCATAGCATCTCGCCTGAGGGTGTGGAGATGGATCCAGAGAAAGTAAAGTCACTGCAGGAATGGCAGCCTCCGCGGAGGGTCAAGGATGTGCAGCGTCTGTTGGGGTTTGCGAATTATTAGCGCACGTTCATTCCTCGTTTTGCGACCCTGACCGCTCCCCTTTCCAATCTGTTAAGGAAAGGGGTGAAGTTCCGCTGGGGCGCGGAGGAGCAGGGGGCCTTGGATGTCCTTAAGGCCGCGTTTGCCTCCGAGCCTATCCTCAAGCATCCTGATCCCTTAAGGCCATTCGTGGTGGAGACAGATGCATCGGATGTGGCCATCGGGGCGGTGCTTCTGTAAACCTATGCTCCTGCAGGTACCTTGTTGCCATGTGCCTATTATTCATGGAAGCTGTCGGCCCCCGAACGGAATTATATGATCTGGGACAAGGAATTGTTGGCGGTCAAAGTCGCTTTTGAGACATGGTGGTTCCACTTAGAGGGGGCCCCTCACCAAGTCGAGGTTTGAACAGACCATCTGAACCTAGAGCACCTACGGACTGCCAGAATGCTAAATCAGCGACAGGAGCGATGGTCACTGTTTTTTGTGAGGTTTGACTTTCGGGTGACCTATGTCCCTAGCGGGCAGAACCAGCGGGCGGACGCGCTGTCTCAGAAACCCGAATTCACCTGAAAGGAGGACAAGATCATGCCCAGAACAGTTATCCCCTTGGAACGGTTGGAGGACACAGAGGAGCCCGTGGACCTACGGGGCAGAATTCGTGATGCGCAGCAGCAGGATCCATTCGTGGCAGCTCGACGTCGTGAGTTGGCTGGCGATGAGGGAGATAAGACCCCTTGGATGTACACGGATGACCTGTTGCGTTTCCGAGACTGCATCTATGTTCCTGGGGGACCCCTCCGTGGCATCATTCTGAAACAATGCCATGATAGTCCATCAGCGGGTCACTTCGGGGTCTTCAAAACACTGCACCTTGTCTCCAGAATGTTTTGGTGGCAGCGGCTCTGGCACGATGTGTGGCATCGTGCAGCATTTGTCGACAGGCCAAGTATGCTACTGGTGTGCCCCCTGGTCTCTTGCAGCCACTACCCACGCCGGAAAGACCCTGAGGGGCGGTCTCGTTGGACTTCATTACCGAGTTGCCCTCTTCCAAGGGTGCCACAACCGTCTTGGTGGTGGTGGACATGCTCACCAAAATGGCTCATTTTATTCCGTGTGTGGGTCTCCCTACAGCATGGATGACGGCCCAGTTGTTTATCGCCCATGTATTTCGGCTGCATGGGTTACCGGACCGAGTTGTGTCAGATCGGGGGGTGCAATTTACGGCACACTTCTGGCAGACCCTACTCACGGAACCGTAGGTACAGGCGTGTCTGTCCTCCGCCCATCACCCTGAAACCGACGGGGGCACAGAGAGGGTGAATGCAATCTTGGAACAGTACCTCCGCTGTTTCAGCAACACCCAACAGGACAATTGGGCAGAGCTGCTGGCTGTGGCGGAGTTTGCCTATAACAATACCCAGCATGCATCTACCCGTGTGTCACCATTCTTTGCCAGTTATGGATTTCATCCATGGCTCTTTCCGTTGGCTCCATCGGACTCCCCAGTTCCGGCCGTGGACAAGTTCCTCCAGGAGCTGAAGGCGGTGCATCAAGTAGTTCGGCACCAGTTGGAGAAAGCCAAGGAGGATTAAAAACGATTCGCCGACCGTCATCGTCGAGATGTCCCTCCGTTATCTGTGAGCGATCGGGTTTGGCTTTCCACGCAGCACCTGCCTACAGCACGGCCGTCGAAAAAACTCGATCACCGTTACTTGGGTCCATTTCCGGTCGAAGCGGTGATCAATCCGATGGCATTTCGCTTGTCATTGCTCCGGACCATGCGGATTCACCCGGTTTTCCACAGGTTATTGCTGGTTCCAGTCGCCGCTGACAATCCACATCGGCCAGCTCCACCACTGCCAGGTCCGGCCACCCCCCATGGAGATATGGAGTATAAAGTGGACAGTATTCGGGATTCCCGGGTTGCGGGGCCGGTTTCAGTATCTCGTGGCGTGGAAAGGCTATGGACCTGAGGACTTCACGTGGATCGATGCCACCGACGTTCACGCCCCTCGTCTGGTTCGCGACTTTCATACCCGGTTCCTGCGTCGTCCTAGTCTGCATGGTCCCGGGGGAGAGGGTCCTGCGGGGGAGGATAGTGCCATGCCTCCGTCCGAGCCTGACTCTGAGGACGACATGGAGTTCCCTGTTGAGGCCCAGGAGGGGGTGTCTGTGGCTTCGGAGGACTGTGGGGAGGAACAGGCTGAAGCAGGCCAGGCCCTTCAAGTTTGGAACAGGGAAGGCAGAGCTCAGGCGAGGAGCAAGGCCCCTCCCCACCAGATCCCAGAGCAAGGAGAGCAGAGAAGAGGAGGGAACAACGAAGGTAGGCTCACTTGCTCGGGAGGAGAGCGTCACGCCCCACTCCACAAGGTACACCAGGGGAGTAGGTATTTAAGGAGACACTGTGGGGTGGGGCATTTGCCGGGAACAAACGTGAACTCTTGTGATGTGAGCTCTTGTGCCTGGACTCTTTGTATTTTGGATCAAGTTTGTTTCGTGCTGAGTTCTCCTTGCTGTCCTCAGTTTTGCAGTTTGCAAGTTACAGGCAAGCTGGGCGTGGAAAAGATCATACTTTGTTATCTGTTTTACTTTAAAGAACTGTTTAACTCCGTTGACTGTTTTATTGAACTTGTGCCAGCATATGTGGGGGCTGTTGGGTGAATGTTGGCAGTGCTTACAAAGACAATTATTCTGACCAGCTAAGTGCTTTGCCTCCGTTCGGGGCCCTGGGTCATCACACTGTCATTGGGGTCGATCCAGGCTGGCTTGGCGTCACCATGGGGCTAGGGCTTCATTGAGGCAGCTGTGGTTCCTGCGGCCACTTGTCCTCTTGCTTACTTGTAAAAATATGGTGAATGGCATGTTTCCCTTCACCCATGTCCAGCTGATTGAACTTTCTCTCAGGCATTCCACTGAGTGGCTATGGACGGCCGTCATATACTTCCACTCACCAGATTCGTCCCAGGCTGCTGGCTGCTTTGCCTTCATCGGTATAGGTGAAGGGAGACCTTGGAAGGAAATCAGTGGGAATTCAACTTCTGCAGCCTTCAATGTACTCTTTAGTGGCAGCATAGCGTCAGACCACCAGATCCCCCCGAGGACGATGGCTTCCTCCCTCTGAGTCAGCTTCTCCACTGGGACTTCATGGGCCTTTGGTCTCACTCCAGCTGTCACAATCACACTCTCCACGAAAGTAGCAGCCTGCACCCATCCGCTGCGGCTGCTCCCAGGCTTGGGAGTGATTCCTCTTGTTTCCCCATTTCTGCATCTTCCGTGAATCTTTGTTGTCATCTCAAGGCTTGGGTAGATGATTGGAGCTCAGGACCCCATAGATGAAAGAAATTTGAGTCTTGATTTAATGTCATGGTTCCGATAAATGAGACCAGAAGAAATAAGAATTCTGAGGCAATTGCTTTCCTCAAAGAACACTTTTAATGGCTACATAATATCAGCATGAACAAAGGTGAAAGCAAGACTGAAAGCTACCCCCCCAAAAGGTTACAAAGTAAAAGTTGAACTCCCCACCCATTGATGTATCTATCATACATCACAATCCCCAATTAACACCTTTGGCGGGCTTCCTAACGGTAGCTCCAGCCCACCAAACACTTTAGCTGCTTGACCTTGGTTCCCACAAAAAAGTTATTGTTTTGACTAAACTATAAGAATGCAGTCTCTCCCGTCCCATTGATGTGGCAACCGAAAAACGAAGAATCATGGCTGTATTCAGAGTGTTTGAAGGTTTGACAAAGTTATACAAAGGCACAAACGTAATTAAACTGATGAACCACATGAACTGGGATTTCCTTATTTATGGAGTGTAACTGAAACTACTTATCTCCTTCAAAGTGCTAATGGTGAAGGCCATGGATTACTCTGCAATTGATAAGGTTTGCAGTTGGTAAGGTTTTTTTAATATTACAATACATGTTCTCACTGAAGAACAATTAGAAAATCTTTTTTGCAAAGATTTGCATGCTGCTAAGAAGTAGCCTGCCCAGCAATAATAGATGAGGACACATATATCATAACTTCCTGTATTATCCTTTTATAGATCAACCATATATGTTCCCATATATATTTAAAAATACTATATTTGGTTTCCCTTGCTCCTCAGTAAGAAACAAACTTTTTTAGTTATTGCATAGTACAGCAATGAATTGTTTCTCCATGACCAGATTATACTCTTTCTGTGCTGCATTGTGAGGGGAAAAATCCAATTTCTCATGTTGCATGTTGTAAAGTAGAACTTTGTTATTCAGCAAAAGTGATTTCCAGCATAGAAATAATTACTTTTCAACATTGTATTGTTCCCCTGTCAGATTCCATTTGAAGTCAGTTGAGAGCACCACAGTTCAAAAAGGACAGGGACAAATTGGATCAAGTTCAGAAAATGGATGCCAGGATAGTAATATGTCTGGAAAGCAAGCCCTATGAGGAATGTCTGTGGAGATTCTCAGTCATCTAGGTCAGTGATGGTGAACCTTTTAGAGACCGAGTGCCCAAAAACTGGTCCTGCCCCCCGCTTCACCCCCTGCCCTGCCCCCACCCCACCTGCCCGCAGGGCCACTCACCGCCTCCAGGGCCCGCTGCAGATCGCCCAGACAGTCCAGCAATGCCATGACGGCCATGCTCTCTGCCCGCGCCCCACAGCATCAACTGTGCACGATGGGGCGTGAGGGCAAAGTCTTGTCTACACTGCCTGGCTATCATGTCCTTGGCTGCGCTGCTCTGCGTGGGCCACGCTCAGGGGTGACTCCTCCAGGGGGGCTGCTGGTGAGGAGGGGGTTGCAGGGGGAGGCAAGCCTGGGGCAATGGCACATGTGCCCACAGAGAGGGCTCCGAGTGCCACCTTTGGCACCTGTGCTATAGGTTCGCCACCACTGATCTAGGTCATAATTGTCTCAAAGGTGCTTTTTTCAAAAGGCAACTGGTCTGTTTTGTCCTTGAGGAAGAAGAACAAAACATTTTATCAGTTGTTCATCAGTTCACAAACTTCATCGGTTGTGATGGCAGAGGAGGGGGTGGAATGGAAAGATAGGTACTGACAGTTGAGACTGGATGGTAGGGGGATGGAAAGATACAGTGCATTCAGAAAGTATTCAGACCCCCTTCACTTTTGTCAATTTTGTTATACTGCGGCCTAATTCTGGAACCAGGCTGGAACTGGCTGGGAGGGAGTATCAGGATTCTGACTGATGAATCCAACCAAGCAAACACCTTCAAGACATTCTGATCTCTTAATGTAAAACTTTATTGAGTGCATCACTTCAGCACATATGAAAGTAAAATCAGCTCTGACAAGACCCCACCCAAATCACTATAGTAAAAGCATTGACTTCTTCCTCCTCCCTCTGGGTCACATCACGTTGCCCAATCAAGTTGAAAAATATTGTTGTGAGAAAGCATATCTGGACCTGTCAATTGTCCTTGGTTCCCATGGTCTGCTTCCTTAATCTTTGAAATCTGCACTCCAAACCTCTACCCTCCCCCCAAGCTTGTTGGCAAGTTGAGAAGCAATGTCCGTCACACCGTCGACTGGGCTTCAAACCTGACAAGTGGACTCTCCTAAAAACTGGGAGGAATCTGGAAAACAATAAACATATATTAAGCCATTTCTTCTCCTCCTCATCTTACTTTGGAAGCCCCTGCTTTCTGCTTGTACTTTGCATGGAACCTATTGATTAACCACTCTGCTCTGATGTTGTGAGGTTTAACCCATGTTGTTTCTTCTATTGGGTAACCTCTCCACTGCATTAGATACTGTAGCTTTCCCTTATGGACCCTAGAGTCTAGGATTCACTTAACCTCATAATGCCTCTCGCCCTCCACAATTATTGGTCTGGGTGCTTCCTTTTCAACTGGACTCAGTCTAGACCTCTTAGCTGGCTTTAGCAAACAGCAATGAAATACTGGGTGTACTTTATCTAATATTCTTGGCAGTTTCAACTCTACTGTAACCGGGTTAATAATTTTCACAATAGGGAAAGGTCCTATCTACTTAGGATTCAATTTCTTGCAGGGAATCCTCAATTTTAAATATTTGGTAGGTAGATACATTTGATCTCCTACATGGAATGTCCTCTGGGGAGCCCGCTTCTTATCCACTTGTTTCTTTTGACTCTCTGTTGCTTTGGCAAGCACATTCTTCACGTTACCCCAGGTGCTTCTAATGGAATCTACCCATCATTCAATGTTACTGATGAGGGGGTCTCTCTTGGGCACTCTGGCATCAGTATGAACTCCACTCCCATAGCTGTCTTAAAGGGGGTAAGCCCTGTGCTACTGTGTACCACATTGTTATATGCCACTTCAGCAAATGGCAAAAGCTCTGCCCAATTAGACTGCTGGTAGTTAACATAACAATGCAGGTACTGTTCCACCATTGCATTAGCTCGTTCTGTGGCCCCATTTGTACTCGGATGGAAAGCTGAACTAAGATCTTGTGAGGATCCTATTAGCTTTACAAATTACCGCAAAACGTTTTCAGCAAATTGGACTCCACGGTCAGAGATTATGTGTTTGGGTACTTGGTGCCACTGGTAAATATGTTGCAGAAATATCCTGGCCATTCTCTGGGTGGATGGGAGGCTGGAGCATGATGTGAAGTGGGCCTGCTTTGAGAACAGGTCCACCACTGTCCATTTCACTGTATTTCCTCCACACTCTGGAACCTTGACTATAAAGCCCATGGCTATTTCTTCCCAAGGCTGGGTCGGATCAGCCACTTGCTGCAGCAATCCCAGACTCTTCCCTGGTCTGCGCTTCATTGCCTTACACACGGCACAGCTCTTCACATAGCTTTCTATGTCCTTGTTCATTCCTGGCCAACAGAATTGTCATTTAGTCAAGTGTAAAGTCTTTAAGAATCCAAAGTGGCCAGCTTGCTTGGCATCATGGATTCTCTGGAGAACTTGTAGTCATAGGCTGTCAGGAACATACAGTTTGCTCCCTTTCCATGCCAATTCCTCCCTCAAAGTTAGCTCCCCTCCATGGGCTCCGAACCATGCATTGATTTGCAGTTCCTGTTTCATCGCTATGTGAAAGCATCACTAGGGAGGGTTTTTTTTTCCTTCTTTCCTGTTGTCTGGCAGTCACAAGCTGCCAACTGCCACATAGGGATAATAGGGATCACCACTTCTTCCCGAGTACTTTTGTATTGCGGAAGACGGCACAGCGCATCAGCCAGGAATTTTTTTTCTCACTTCGGGATGTATTTCAAAACAAAATCCAACCGATTGAAGTATTGAGCCCACTGAACTTGCTTAGGGGAGAGTTTTTGTGGTGTCATCAGCGCTTCTAGATTTTTGTGATCAGTCCAAACTTTGAAGGGGATTTTACTTCCCTCTAGAAATTGTCTCCACGTCAGTAGTGCCCACCGTATGGTGAAGGCTTCTTTTTCCCCATACTGCTCATTGCCTCTCAGTTTTGGTTAGCTTTTGGGAAGTGAAAGTGCATGGCTGCAGACATCCCTCTCTGTTCTTTTGAAGCCATACTGCCTCCACTGTGATATTGCTGGCATATGTTTGAATCACAAACGGCTCTTCAGGATTAGGGTGCTTTAGTACAGGGTCCGCAGCAAACAGCTGCTTTAGCTTTTCAAACACCATTTGGCATTCCATTGTTTAGTTCAATGACTGACTGGGTTGGGGTTTCCCTCCCCCCGGGCCTGTTTTCAAAGGCTCCATAATTGGTAAGGTGATTTTTGTGAAGGACGGATTAAACTGGCGGTAGAAATTTGCATACCCTAGAAAGATTTGCAACTGCTTATGGGTTCAGGGAGCTTACCATTTCAGGATGGACTTTACCTTTCCTGGGTCCATTTCTACTCCTTTGCAAGACACTCTCTAGCCTAGATAATCCAAATTAGTCTTGTGAAATTCACATTTTGACAACTTAGCATATAGCTTAGCGTCCAAAAGTTTTCTCGACACCTTTTGCAGTAAATTAATGAGCTCTTCCATTGTCTCAGAATAGATGAGGATGTCATCCAAACACACTAAGAACCCTTTGTATAGGTGTTCATGCAGCACTTCATTAATTACTTGCATAAACACAGCAGGGGCTCCCTGTAGCCCAAAAGGCATCACTTTGAACTGGTAGCAACCCAATGGACAGTTAAAGGCCGTCTTCCACTTGTCGCCTTCCTTGATCCTCTCCTGATAATACGCCTCCCTCAATTCCCTTAGTACACACCTTCCCCTTAGCTAGAGGGCTCAGCATGTTCTTCATGAGGGGAAGGGGATACATATTTTCCACACAAACACCATTTATCCTATGGAAATCAACACACAATCTCAGCGAGCCATCTTTCTTTTCTTTAAACATCACTGGGGCTGCCACTCGAGATTTGGTAGTCTGGATGAACCCCTTAGCTAGATTTTTGTCAATGTAATCTCTCAGCTCCTTCATTTCTTTTGGAGTCATGGAGTAAATTTTTGGCTTGGGGAGTTGCGCCCCAGGCAAGATCTCAATTGCTCAGTCTGTGGGATGATGGGGAAGGCATCTCATTCCTTTTCACTGAACACCTCCACTAAATCCCAGTATTCTTTGGGAATGGCTGGACTTTCCATTGTGCTCTCAGGCCTATCACTTGCCTCCCCTCGACTTCTAGCTCTGGGGTGCTTTTTCCCCAAGAGAATGGGGCCTGTCTTCACATCACTACACCTCTATTGTCTTTTCCCCAATGCACAGTGGGGCTCCACTTTGCTAACCAGGCTAGCCCCAATATCATGGCCTCTGCCCTCTTCGGTCCCACCACAAATCATATGGTTTCTTCATGGTCACCTAACTTCAGGAGCACCAGTTCAGTCAGGTAGGAGGCAGGTAATCCCCCTATCATAGACCTGTCAACTTGCTCGAACTTCAAAGGTTGGCACAGCTTCCGCACATGCAACCCCAGGTCACATACCATCTACAAGCTGTCCAAGCATCTGGTGCAGCTGGAGTCTATCAGGGCCTTCACCACTCCCCTCACTCCTGACTTAGGCACACAATCTCCACCTGGGGTAATATGGGACTGATGGTTTCACTCACCATTGGGTCATCTTTCCCTCACTCTCGCTTTCATAGAGGTTCAGCTGCAACTCATCCCCAGGCAGAGTTCTCTCCCCTTCACTGGCTGGGGTTGAGACCTCAACAACCTGGTGTGCTATTAGAGATTTCTCCTTCCCCTTCCTAGGTGGCTTCTTTGTGCTTTGGAGAGTTGGGGTTCTTGGAGCCCCACCAGGAGCTGCTGCTAAGCATATAGCTGCCCAATGGCAGCACCCTCATTGGGAAGCGCCATCAACCACTCTGCTGCTTCTCCCTCCAGGTTGACCATGATGGCATCTACACAAGCTGCATCATTGGCATACATTGGCCTGTAGTGATCCAGGTGTGCCCACACCTGGTTCAGGAAAAAGGCCAGCTTTTTCAGGCTGCCATCGAATGTGACTTTGATCAGCAGGGCACCCAGGGATCCTGGAGCAGACCAGTATGGCGGCAACCACCCCCCTCCAGGGGGAAAAGGCAAAGGCTGGGCACCAGCAACCGTAAGATGAGGTGGTTATCAACGTTGCGACAAACTGAACTGAAACCATTTTTCATTTTGTCTTTGTTGCCACAGTTTAGTTTAGAGTTTTTAGATAAAGGAAGGGGAAGGGGGATGTTATGTTTTTCAGTTAGCCATAACAATACTTCTGTGTGAGAATCAAGGTCATCCATCCTTCTTTTCCTGGAACAACACCAGGGCCACCACTCTATGAAAGTGCAAGGCTTTCTATCTTGCATAGAGTCATTGAGCAAAGCTTAGATTTGGGGAGTTTAGCTACAGGAAGGATTTCAGTGCTACAGTCCATGGGACAATGGGGCAGAAGTGCATTGGAGCCCTTCTCACTAAACACATCCTGTAGATCCCAGTACTTTTTGGAGATCCTGACTCACTTTTTGGTTACTCCTGCGCTGCTGCCCCCAACTCCCTCTTTCCTTTGGTTTTCCTGCCTCTGGGTGTTGGAACCTCCTCCCCTTTCTTCGCCATCTTGTACTGAATCTTTAGAAGCCTTCTCCTCCAATTCACATAAGGGTTGCATTTCTGGAGCCAAGACAGTCCAAGTAGGAACTGTTTCTCCATCCCAGGCACCACTATGAAACTCAGAGTCTCCTTGTGCTTTCCCATTCTCATCTCCTTTGGCTCAGTTATAAAATGAGCTGTGCCCCCCCAGCTACTGTCCCATCTAGTTGGCAAAAAGCTATTGGCACCTTCAGCTGCTTGAGTCTCAGCTTTTCCATCACCTCAGGGCTAACCACACACCTGGTGCAGCCCAAATCCAGTAAAGCCAACATCCTCCCCTGGGTCCCTGAGGAGGGCACCACTAGTTCCACCAGAATGGTCATGGGGATTATGTGTTGACTTACCAGGGTTTTTTGTCATTATTGTTTTCACTGTCATCTGAGCTGATTGGAGGTCCCAGTCCCTCCAAGTCAGGAGAGGCAAACTTTCAGCCCTGTCTCCTGGGTCCTCAGAGCTGGCTTTGCCACCTTTTCCCCTGGAGTTGCCGTGGTTTTGAAGCTGGGCTTGGTGGATTGGCACTCCACAGCTTAGTGTCCTTCCTTCCTGCACTTGAAGCATGCTGTGGACCTCAGACTAAAGCTGGATTCGCTCTTTGCTGACTTCAGAGGTTTTTTTTGCATGCAGGAAGGATTTGTGCCATCCAGGTCCAATATGAGCTAAGTCGATTTCTACTTTATCCGCCAACATGTACCAGTATTGTTCTGTATGTGGGGCCCCACATGAGATGCAGGTGTGATAGATATCATCATTAAGGCCATATTTGAAGCAATCAATCAGGATATATTCAGGCCATGGGGTGTATGGGGTGTTGAGGGAGGGGTAGCACCTCTGGTGGAGGGCATGTCTTGCCCTTTTTAGGGCAGCTCGTACACCTTTGGTCCCCACCTGACACTCAGCTCTCACCTGTGGCTCCTAGTAGCTATAACATGCGCAGCGGCCACACCCCGGACAACAGCTTCGACAGGCTGGCCAAACCAGGTCGAGAGTAGCCGTTGTGTCTTTGACATTCGGTGAGCAAAGTCCCGAGCACGTGAAGACAGACTCTGGCAGATTGAGCGGATGAGACCTATTAAAATAGGACCAATGGTCATGAAGGCAGTTTCTGCAAGCGATGTGGTACGCTGAGAGCACGGCAAGACACGAAAGACGCCCTGGTCAACCACTGCGCCCAGCCCATCTCCAACTGTCTCGACTTTTGTCCTGCCATTGGAACAAGATGGAATCTGGGAAGAGAGAGTGAGGCTGACT
>NW_015386302.1:320223-376319 GCF_001527695.2 Protobothrops mucrosquamatus
CTGCCTACTCGCAAAAAGACATCCTGGATGCACCCACGCTCCAGGCACTGGCATCTCATTGATTATGTCATCGTGCGGAGGAAAGACATGCAAGATGTAAGAGTAACTAAGGCCATGCCGAGTGCTGACTGTTGGACTGACCATAGACTCATCATTTCCAAGTTAAATATTCACATCAAGCCAAAGAATCGTCCACAGGAAAACAGAGTTGTGATGAAAAAGATCAACGTCAGTACACTGGAAAACCCCAACGTAGTAGCTTCATTAGTAAAAGATCTTGACAATCAACTCTCAGAGCTGCAAATACAGGAAAATGCTGAGAAGGACTGGAAATGTTTCCGGGACATCTTGCACTCTTCTGCACTTAAGGTTCTTGGACCTTCATATAGGAAGCAGCCAGACTGGTTTGACAAAAACGATGAAGAGATTAAGGCCTTGCTTGCTGAAAAACACCACCTCTACTGTGCTCATCAGAATGACCCGTCTTCAACTGCAAAGAAAAATGCTTTTACTAACACTCGCAGGATTGTACAGAGCAAGCTCCGCAAGATGCAGGACTCTTGGTTGAGTGCCAAAGCAGATGAAATCCAGAAGTTTGCTGATAGAAATGATGCCAAACGGTTCTATGAAGCTCTTAGATCCCTGTATGGACCTCAGCCCTCAGGAAGCTCCCCTTTATTGGATTCTAGTGGTGCAACTCTCATCACTGAGAGGAATCTGATTTTACAGCGTTGGGCTGAGCATTTCCACTTTGTACTGAATCGCCCATCCACCATCAATAATGAGGTGATCGACAGAATACCCCAGGTGGATATCAACTATAGCCTGGATGTCCCACCATCAGAGGCTGAAACCTCATAGGCCATCAGTCAGTGTTCCAGTGGTAAGGCACCAGGATCTGATGCAATCCCAGCGGAAGTCTATAAGGCTGGTGGTGCTGTGCTTGTTGAAAAACTCACCCAGCTGTTCCGGTCTTTCTGGAAACAAGGTTCCATCCCTCAGGAACTGAAAGACGCGTCCATCGTGCACCTCTACAAGAGGAAAGGAAATCGACAAGTCTGCGATAATTATAGAGGAATATCACTTCTCTCCGTCGCAGGCAAGATCTTTGCACGAGTGTTGCTAAATCGCCTGACTGACCATCTGGAACAGGGTCTACTACCTGAGACACAGTGTGGTTTCCGCAAAGAGCGTGGCACGGTGGACATGATCTTTGCAGCTTGACAACTCCAGGAGAAATGTCAGGAGCAGAATCGTGAACTATACACCACCTTCGTGGATCTCACCAAGGCTTTTGACACAGTTAGTCGTGAAGGATTATGGTGCATTATGTCGAAGTTTGGGTGCCCTGACAGATTTATTCTGATGGTACAGCAGTTCCATGATGGCATGGAGGCTCGTGTTCATTCCCAAGGGCGAGGTCTTCAGGGCCTGATGTCTCCAAGGGGCAGCTCCTGCAGGGGGGGCTTGCACAGCAGCAGTTGCTGGTGGTGGCATCGTTGGTGTCGATGCCAGTCCAGGCTGAACCAATGTGCTAGCCGCTATGGCTGCCGGTTCAGCAGCTTCATTCACAGCTTGGCCTGGGGCAGCCCAAGGAGTTTGAGCAGCCATATGTGCAAGAGTTTCCCAGGCTCTTTGGTTCTAGATCACCTCTTGTAACAGGTACAGGGCATGGCTCAGCATGGCATCCTTCGGGTTCTCATCAAGATGGGGCACGTCGCCTATATCCCCATGGCACCACTCCAGTCTATTGGAATCTCTGCTTCCTTGAGTGAAGGTTACCTTTGAAGGTCATTCCTCTGCATTTTCCTTTTGACCATCTGGGCCTGACAGATTCGTTGTTGAGGTCTAGCTCCTCCAGCCATTCTGCCTCACCTCAAGGGCAGCTGGGTCTGGGGGGAGAGACCTGGCCATAGCCCTGGTCTCCTACAACTCACTCTTATGACTGGACATTTAGATGCTCAGTCCCTATGGTAGACTATAGTCTCTGGGAATGACCATTAAAGCAGATCTGGCCTAATGTCAGGGCTGCCTCTGCTCAATCCCTAGGGAAAAAAAATCCTTAACTCCAGAGATTTAGAGAAAAAGTACTTTTACTATGAATGAACTCAATAAAGCAATGGTCAGGCAAGATCTGAAGAAACTTCACAAGAAGAAACAAACTAAAGCAAACCCCAGAGCCCCCCCCCCAGTAGTCAGTGTCAATAGTCTGACTAGTGAACCCAACAAAAGGATCCCGCAAGGCAATTAAGTCCCAAAAGGTAAAACATTATTGGATACACCATCTCAGAATTGAAGAAGCAAAACCAGCTCTTGTTTTCCCATGCGAAAGCTTGCTTAGTTAAACAATAGATTCCCTTGCCCAATAGTAATACTGTTCACATTGTCCAATAGTAATACTTATTTTTGTTATGGGAACAGTCCACTTCTACATCGAGCACATGCTTTAGTGAATTTGGCATTCTTGCAGGCTCTCATGGTCTTTGAACAGCTGTACATCCCCTCAGGTAGCTTTTAGGGTTTCCATCCATTCAGCTAATGACATTGAGGAGGGAGGTTCCCTTGGAAGCTCTGGTATCGGTACAAAATCTACTCCTGTAGCTATCTTGAATGGGGTGAACCCAGTGCTACTATGTACCAAGTTATTATACACTACTTCTGCAAAAGGCAGGAGCTCTGCCCAATTGGTCTGCTGATAGTTTACATAGCAACATAAATATTGCTCTATTAATGAATTAGCCTTTCACCCGCCCCATTTGTAGGATGAAATCCAGAGCTATGTTCCTGTGAGGAGCCTATTAGTTTTATAAACTCCTGCCAAAATTTTACATCTCCTGGTTGGAGATGATATGTCTCAGGACTCCATGCAGGACTTCATGCAGTTGATACACATACTGCATGAACAATTTGGCCAAACTTCAGGCTGATGGGATCTTTGGGCATGCCACAAAGTGCGCTTTCTTCGAAAACAGGTCAATCATAGTCCAAATTACTGTATTCCCAGAACTTTGGGCAACTCCACAATAAAGTCCATGATGATTTCTTCCCATGGACTGTTAGGCCACTGGCTGTAACAGTCCACGAGACTTCCCTGGCAATCATTTCATGGATGCACGTACCGGGCATCCTGTAACATAGCTCTCTATGTCCTTGTTCATTTTAGGCAGGTGTCACCCTTTGTGAGGAATGAAGAAATGGACCATCGCCTGGAAGTGGCCAGCAAATGGCCCTCGCCTACTTCACATATCCAGCTTGATGGGCTCCGGGGGAGGGGTTTTGGCAGGCAGCGGGGTGCTCTCCTCACAGCACCAAGAGGCTGAGCTGGGTGGTGCAAATCCAAAAAGAAGTGTGACGTCGCCCAGCCCCCCGCCTGCCCGGTTTCGGCCTGCAGCGGGGTGCTCTCCTCACAGCGCCAAGAGCTGAGCCGGGCGGCGTGAATCTGATGAGAAGTGCAATGCTGCCTAGCCCCCAGCCTGCCCAGTTTCAGCATGCAGCAAGGTGCAAAGCTGATGAGCTTCACACCACCCAGCTCAACCTCTCGGCACTGTGAAACTGGGCAGGCTGGGGGCTGGGTGGCATCGCACTTTTTTTTTATTTGCGCCACCCGGTTCAGCCTCTTGGCTCTGTGTGGAAAGCGCCCTGCTGCCTGCCGAAACCAGGCAGGCTGAGGGCTGGGCGGCCTCGTGCTTGTTTTTGGATTCACGCTGCCTAGCTTAGCCTCTTGGCGCTGTGAGGAGAGCACCCCACTGCCTGCCAAGACCGGGCAGGCTGGGGGCTGGGCAGCATTGCGCAGGTAACGTTGACTCTCATGCTGCTCATGGCATCCCCTCCCCCAGAGCCCACTAAGCCAGATATGTGAAGTAGGTGATGGCCATGTGCTTGCCACTTCCAGGCAATGGTGCATTTCTTCATTCCTCATGAAGGGTGACATCTCCCCAGCTGCGTTTCTTGCCTGTTTTTCTCCCTCCCTCTTCTCAAATATTTCCCCACTACTGTGTACTTAGGAAGGAAGGAAGGAAGGAAGGAAGGAAGGAAGGAAAGAAGGAGAGGTGGGGTCTGAGGGAAGTCCTGCCTTAGTCCTGACCTGCTGCCCTTTCACCATCCCCTTGCCCCCTCCTCCTGGCCTACCCTGAGGGTCTCCCTATTGCTAAGGAAGCTTTGGATACAAAGCTGGGTTTCATCCTATGGAGAGGGAATGGGCCTCCCTCTGACTTTGCCCTTGTACCCATCATGAGCAACCTGGCTAAGGAGAACAAGCATAGCAGCAGCAGCCTTGAGGAGGAGGCAAGTGCCCCCTTGGGGAAGTGGGACTGGGCTTGGTGCCGTGGGTGCTTAATGGCCAGGCTGGGCATTTGACCTCTGCTGCCCAGGGCTCCAGGCAGCCCGCACCACCATCCAGCCCCTCCCCGCTTGGCTGAGAGGAATAGTGAGGCTCCTGCAGTGGACCATGCCTTGGCACTTGCCCTGGTCCCACCCCCTTCTGCCAGAGACCATCAGATCTGTGCCATTCCTGCCCAGGCCCCCACAGGAACCCTTGACACAAACGATATAGAGCTGGCCACGCCCATCCAGTAGACCACATCCACTCCATCCACACCACCCAGTAGGCTGCACCCACCCTGGCCACACCCACCCAGCCCCCTGAGGGCAACCGCAATGCTGATGCGACCCTCAATGAAATTGAGTTTGACACCCCTGCTTTAGATGATCTTCCATTTTCTCAGAGTAAATAAGAATATCATCCAGGTAAACCAGCACTCTCTTGTACATGTGCTCATGCAGTACCTCATTAATCTGGTGCATGAACACATCAGACACTCCCTGTAATCCAAAGGACATCAGCGAGAATTGGTAGTATCCTAAGGGGTAATTAAAAGCTGGCTTCCATTCATCTCCCTCCTTAATTCTCACTTGGTAGTATTCTCTCAAGACCAGCTTGGTGAACACCTTTCCTTTGGACAGATGTCCCAGCATGTCTTTCATGAGGGGGAGGAGATACATATTTTCCATGCAAACCCCATTGATCCCTCAGAAATCAACACACAATCTCAGTGAACTATCTTTTTTTTCCTTGAAGAGTACTGGTGCTACCACCCTGGACTTTGCTGGCTGGATGATGCCACTAGCCAAATTTTAATCCACAAAGTTTCAGAGCTCTTCCATCTCCCTTGGGGTCATAGGGTACATCTTTGGTTTGGGAAATTTTGCCCAAGGCAGCAATTCAATTGCATTGTCTGAGGGGTGGTGAGGTGGGAACACATCTGATTCCCGCTCGCTAAATACTTCTGCCAAATCTTGGTACTCTTTTGGGATGCTTGGCTCTGCTTGTTTGCTCTCCACTAGCATTTTAACTGGCTCCGCTTTCATTTTCTCAACTGACAGTGCTTATTTAACTTTCATTGGGCTCTCCACCCCCGCACTTTCTCAACTTTACTCCTCAGCCGCCACTTGTTACTCCCCCAGTCAATTGACTGATTCCATTTCTTCAGCCATGACAGCACTAGTATCATGGTCTGTGCCATTTTTGGGCTACGATAAACCAAATATTCTCTTCATGACTCCCTGCCCTTAGGCTCACTAGCTCCATCAGGCAGGTTGCAGGCACACATACACACATACCCTGTGAGCGAGCCATTCACTTGCTTGAATTTTATAGGCTGTCTCAGTCTCTTAAGTCTTAGTCGCAATGTTTCCACCATTTGCAGGCTGACTAAGCAGCGAGTACACACTGAGTCTAACAGGGCGGTGAACCCCCCCCCCCTTGCTCCTGACTGGGGCACTAAAATGTCCACTTGGGCAGTCAATGGGGTGATGGCTCCACTTACTAGACCAGGCTTGCCGGGGGGTTGGACTTCCCACCCCTTTGCTGGACTGGGAGGGAGACCTTCATGATCTTCTGCACTGCCTGCATCTTCTCCTTTGTCTTTTTCAGTGTTTTCTTTGGTTTTGGTTGGCTCAGGGTATTTGGCACTGATGCGAGCTGGTGGGCTAGGCAGTTAGCAGCCCGATGGCCCTACTTCCCACATCGGAAGCAAGCTCCTGTGGGGCAGCATGGACCCTCTATAGCAGTCGAAGGAGGGGCTCCTCCCCCTCTACGTGTTGGCAGGTGCTTTTCTTGGCTTTGGCAGAGACAGCTCTCCTGCTCTGTGCGCTGCTAATACTCCAACAGGTCTAGTTCCATCATGGTAGCCAGCTGATACCATGCTTGGAGGTCATCAGGGATCCCTGGGGTAGGCATTCTGATACAGTTCCCTGTTAGCCCGTTTCGGAAGTGGTAGACCAGCAGACATTCTGTTCACTCTCTCAGCTCCCAAGCAGACTGCAGAACTCCTGAATGTACTCAGCCACTGATTGATTCACCTGCCTTATGGAATGGATTTCAGACTCTGCCTGGCGGATATGTGTGGGGTCCCTGAATCTGGCTCAAAGCTTCTCCAGGAAAGCATTGACATTTCCCAGTTCCGGAGCCCCTCATCATGGATTGCCACCACCCACTCAGCGGCCTCCCCTTTCAGATTTGCAATGATGGCATTCACATTGGCCCCTTTGTCAGGGAATGTTGCTCCGTACCACTCCAGGTAGTTCCACACCTGGTTCAGGAGGTAGGTGAGCTTTTCTGGCCGACCGTCAAATGTGACTCTCAAAGGTCGTCATGGACTAGCATATAACCTGGCGGCACCCCACAACCTGTGGGGTGGTATGAGCTGGGGCTCCTGCTGCTGCAGGAACCAGCAGGGGTTGTCCAGCAGCCACTGGGGGGAGGGCAGCCGCCCCCTGGTGCCCTGCCACTCCCTGCCACACCTGCCCCAGCATCATTGGTTGGAGCAGAGGTGCTTGACGTCTGGCCTGTTCCAAACCCTATTTCCCAGGTTGGTGACTTCACTGGAGCTGCTCCCTGCATCTCCATCCAGCTAAATTTCTCTCGCAGCTCTGCACCAAAGGTCTGTGGGCCATGGTCAGGGGCTTCCACTCTGCTAGTTCTTCCCACTCTGCAGACCTCTTGACCTTCCACTTGCTCCCCTGAGTTACTGCAATTCTTGGCAGGATCGGGGAATTCCATCTCAGCAGTTTTCCCCACACTGCCCATCCATTGGACTTCAGGCTAGTGTAGAGGGACCTGCTACGACTCCCTCTTCTTGCGGTAGTGGCTGCTCTGATTTCTTAGCCCTCACCTTGGACTGCATCACCACCAGCTGTATTCTGGAGTCTGCTTGGATTGTTGCCAGTGATTCCTGGGGAAGGACCACTCCAGTTTTGGTGCAGCATTGACCTTCTCAGTTCCTGACATCACTGTGCTACAGCTCTGTTGGAGGTATCCGAGCAGGTTGCATTCATAATGTGGAGAGCTGGTTTAATGTCAATGGTCCAACTAGCAAACCCAACAAAATGATCCTGCAAGGCAATTAGGTCTCAAAAGGTAAAACTTTATTGGATACACCATCTCGGAACTGGTTTTCCCGCGTGAAAGCTTGCTTAATTAAACACTAGATTCCCTTGCCCCTACCCACCGGGTATTCACATTGTCCAATAGTAATACTTCTTTTTGTTATGGGAACAGTCCACTTCTCCATTGAGCACCTGCATTACTGACCTTGCTGTTCTTGCAGGCTCTCACAATCCATGAACGGCTTCTTGGAATTCTGTTTCCTCACTTTGCTTTCTACCCCTCCCCCCTTTTCTATGGCAAGTTGATTAGCAATAGAAGCTAGCAGGCATCATAGTGATTCAATCTTGACAGCCAGGCAACCCGAGTTCACTCATCGGCCAGAAAGATGTTTTGGAGAAGTCTCTGGTCCAGGTGCACTGTTCCTCCTTTGTACATTCCGAAGGCTGGACAATTGGCCTTAAAAAATATTAAACAACCTAAGTTGGCCTCCCTGAGACCAGGCCTCCCCATCGCTTTTCAGAAATTTCATTTCCACTTCCTGCATGTTTCCCCACAAATACCCACAGCTCCTCCCCCCCATCGTTTCCATGGCAGCTGGCAGCAAGCTGGAAAGTAAGCAAAAATGCAGGCTGACAGGTTGTTTTGTTTTACCAATGTACAGATTTGTGCATGTTTCACTGCATTGTATTGCATATATCACATTGCTTACTTTGTGTCTGGATGTTATCTTTGAGGTGGACAAGATGCTGCTTTAGTGTATTCTTGGGTTTAAAGTTTCATGTACAGTTTATGTACATGTACATAAATTACATAAAGTGCATGTACATGCTCAGAATTTTCAACCAGCACAACATATATATACTTTATGTACATGTATGTTGTGTTGGTTGAAAATTCTGAGCTTCTCAGATGTTCCTGCAACACATGGAATGACAACATTGCTATGTTTGTTGTTCTCTTCTTTGTCTGAAAGGTAGGAGCTTCTGCTTGATTTTTTTCTACATTTGATGAAGGTCCAATTAGGATAACCACTAGTTCTAAGGGATTCCTTGACATGTTTTAGTTCTTTTTCCCCCTCTTTACTTGTAGGCAAACTTTCAATTGGTGGTATAGGGTTCTGATCACTCCCATTTTGTGATCCAGTAGGTGGTGAGAATCAAAATGTAAGTACTGATCTGTGTGTCGGGGGGGGGGGTGGTTCTGTAAACTTGAATGTTAAGACTTCTGTCTTTCTTATTGTGCACTGCACAGTCCAGAAAAACCAGACTGTTTTCTTTAACATCTTCACATGTGAACTTAATGCATTTGTCCACAGGATTGATGCATTTGGTGAAGGCTTCCACTTCTGTGTTTTAATCTTGACCCAAGTATCATCCACACACATATATTAGTGTGATGACTCCCCCAAACACTTCCTCAGATACCTCTCCAGATGTCAGTTTGGAGGAGTATGAATCAGTTCCAGGCATGTCTGGAGGGAAGTTGGTCAATAGCTCCAAGCAGCCATCTGAGAGGAATTTGGCTGAAGCACAGCTGCAGCAGGACAGCCCTAAGTCTTCAGGTGGGAAAGGCATGCAGTTGCAGTCAGTCAGTGATGAGGAAGAGGAACTGCCTTCTGTACCTGATCCAAGAGCAGGTAGGGCAGAGAAAAGGAGGAGCAGAGAAGATCAGCCAGATTACTTGCAAAGAGAAAACCTTGCCCTTCTTGATGGGCTGCACCAAAAGCTGACTATGTAGCACAGCAGACAGAGGGAAGCAATCCTGGGAACAATGTGTTTGTTTTTTTGCTGTGTCTTCTTGCCTTGAACTTTGGATTGTGTCTCTTTAGCTGTTGCTGTAAGGTCCTGCCTCAGCTAATCCTCCCAAGAAAACAGAACTCTTGTTTCAACAGGAACTTTTATTGAGAGATAGTGAAAGCAGAAAGGCAAGGCAAGATTTGAATAATTCCCATGTGAAACATTACATTAAACTTCTTTATTCAAAACCCCTCCCCAAGTGCCCAACTGCCCAGTCCAAATCCAGCCAATCCACAGGTGTGAAGTTGTTATGGGAACAGGAAGTTGAAGGAGTGAAAAAGCGCTGTTCCCAGGCATTGCATCCTCTTCGCAGAGGAGCAGAAATAAGGCAGATGGCCCCAGGCACATTCCTTCCCCCTTTCACACCCAAAGAGATACATCAAAGGTTAAGAGAACAAAGCAAAGGAACTACATCCCAGAGCCCACAATCTCCCCCTCCCAACAGAGATAAAGCCTCCCCCCTCCTGACGGAATGGCAGTGCCCCAAGAATGATTTAAAGGGCCTGACATGCCGCCCCCCCCTTAAAAGAAGGAGAAGTCCACCTGGAGAAACAGAAAAAAATAAAATGGGGAGAGAAAGAGAATGCATAGATTAATCATGTTTATTTGGATAAACATGATTAATCTAAGGGCATGAAAACCTAAGGGCTCTAACATGTTTCTTGTGAACCCATTCATTTTGGGTGCTGGGAGGTTTTTCCAAGCCACTAAATACATGGTGTTTGCGTGAGTTTTAGATTTCCTTAATTTCAAAGGGGAAATGGGTTGCAGTGCTGAGGGGGGGCTGTCACTGGCCATAAAGGCAAGGTTACTTCAGGCTTTAGCAAACTGCAATGGAATACAGGATGGATTTACCTTAGGGCTTTAGGGAGTTCCAACTCCACTGTGAGTAGGTTTATAATGTGTTTGATTGAGAAAGGTCCCACAATTTTTGGAGAGTTGTAAGGATTGCAGGAACCTAGTAGACAGGTATACTTTGTCTCCAATGTGGAATGGTTTAGGTTCCATTCTCTTTTTATCTGCCTGAGCCTTATAAGCTGCTCTAGCCTGATCTAGAGCTTTTCTGACAACTGGCCACATATTCTGCAGTTGATTCATCCATTCCTTGAGGGAAGGGATTGTGGGTTTGTTAGCTGGCAGTTTGGGCATTAGGCTGAATTCTTGTCCTGTGGCCACTTGAAAATGGGTGAACCCAGTGCTGGAGTGAACAGTGTTATTATACAACACTTCAGTAAATGGTAGGAGGTCAGTCCAATTGTCCTGCTGGTAATTGATGAAGCATCTTAGGAACTGTTCTAGTACTAAGTTCATTCGTTCTGTCCCCCAATTTATTTGAGGATGATGACTAGAACTCAGGCTCTGGTCCATTCCCAGGAGGTCCAAAAATGCCCTCCAGAACTTAGAAGTAAATTGGATCCCCCGTCCAAAATTATGTGAAGTGGGGCCCCACATAGGCAGTAGACATGATGGGGGGACAACTTTGCTAGAGTCTTTTCTGTTGGGATCTTTTGACAAGGGATGAAATGGACTTGCTTTGAAAGTAGACCTGTCACTACTCAAATAACAGTGTTTTCCATGCTTTCTGGCAATTCTACAATAAAGTCCATAGTAATCTCTCTCCAAGGTGCTGAAGGGTTTGCGACCGGCTGCGGTAAGCCAGGCATTTTCTCCTGCCTCTGTTTTGCTGCTGCACATGTAGGGCAGCTGGCCACATAACCCTCGATGTCCTTTTTGATAGAATGCCACCAAAATTGTCTTTTTAATAGGTGTAGGGTCTTTAGAAACCTAAAGTGCCCTGCCATCTTTGAGTCATGACAAGTTTGGATAGTCTTTAGTCTCTGGCTAGCTGGGACATATAATTTCCCTCCTATCCATGCCAGCCCCTTGTGCATGGAGCAGAGGTTTTTATAACGAAGAAACCATTCATCTTTTTCCAGGGCTTGCTTGAAGGCCAAGGTGATAGTGTTGTCTAATGGTGGGGTGCCTTTGTGATTACTGGAGCTGCTAATTGCTGTGGTGGGAGTAGAGGCTTAACTAGTTTGGCCTTTACACTGTTGTACTATGGTAGCCTGGATTGGGCATCTGCCAGAAATTTTTTACCCCCTGGTAAATAGTGGAGGGTAAAATTGAAGCACTGGAAGTGTTGGGCCCACTTTGCATGTTTGGGGGACAGTTTCTTCAGGGTTTTCAGCGCTTCTAGGTTTTTGTGGTCAATCCAGACCTGGAAAGGGATTTTCCTCCCTTCTAAAAAAATGCCTCCAAGTGAGGAAGGCCCATCTCACTCTGTAGGCTTCCTTCTCCCACACTGCCCAGCATTGTTTGGTCTCAGTCATAGAATCAAGATCATGTGAAGTATTAGTACCTATTTATAAAACCCTAGTGAGACTACACCTGGAATACTGCAACCAATTTTGATCATCATACTACAAAAAAGATGTTGAGACTTTGGAAAGAGTACAGAGAAGAGCAACTAGGATGATCAGAAGACTGGAGACTAAAACATATGAAGAACGGCTGCAGGACTTGGGTTTGGCTAGTCTGAAGAAAAGAAGAAATAGGGGTGACATGATAGCAGTATTCCAGTATTTGAGGGGCTGCCACAAAGAAGAAGGGGTCAAATTATTCTCCAAAGCACCAGAGGGCAGGATAAGAAATAATGTTTGGAAACTGATCAAAGAGAGAAGCAACTTGGAATTAAGGAGAAACTTTCTAATAGCGAGGACAATTAACCAGTGGAACAGCTTGCCTTCAGACATTGTAGGCCAGATATGTAAACACAAGACCCATGGGCCAAAAATACCCTGTCATATGATTGGATGTGGCCTGGACACCTGTCCTGGAAATGACAAAGGTCCAGCCACCTTGGTGCCGGCTCGGCCCGGGCGAGCACTCGCCCTGGGCACGTGCATAGGAGGAGGCAAGCGCACGTGGGCTGGTGGAGCCCAGCAACAGTTGCAGCTCATTGGACCCTTGATCGCTCATTGGCCTGCAGTGATGGCCAGGGACGTCCAATAAGCTGCGCTTGGCCCCTGCAGTGCATTCTCACACCTCAGGACCAAGCAGTCAGGCTACTCTGCCACTTAGCAGCAGCAGCAGCAGCAACAGGAGCTCCGACACCCCTCTGCCCTCCTCTAGCCCGGGAAGGTCGTGAGCCTAGAGGTGAAGTTGACATCGTAGCCTGCCGGGCATATGGTAAGCCGTGCTCGGCCCATCCCACCTGTAATGCACTGTACACATGGGGCCTGCAGCCAAGCCATCCCTGCCACATGCCACCTCTGGCAACAACCTTGTTGCCCCTCTGCTCTCCTCTACCCCAGGAAGGCCGCCAAACCGGAGAAGCTGCCATCGTAGCCCACTGGGCATCCCGTTAGCTGTGCTTGGCCCGTCCTGCCTGTAGCGCATTTGTGCACATGGGGCCTGCTGCCCCATGGCGGCACTGGCAGCAGCCTCAAGGAAGAGGTAAGCATGGCTGCACACCTCTTTGGGGAAGCGGAGCTGGGCTGGGGTGCAGGGTGCAGGGCTCAAGGCAGCTGCGCCACCATCTGAGGGTCCTTCGCGTGGCCTGAGAAGGATAACGAGGGTCCCTCTGGTAGTCAAGGCTTTGGCATTCACCACTGGGCAAGGGAAAGTCTCAGCTGCTCCCTGCTCTGGAGACAGTGAGCCTCACCAAATGGCCAGTCTGGCACAGCCCAGGAGCCGGCAACATCAGCCTTCTGGCCCTTAACCCCGCACGTGTTGTCAGCTAGGAAGCAAGGGGAGGATATGTAGGCAGGAGAGACTGAGGGACTCCTGTTCCTTTGGGTGCTCCAAGACCATCTCATTCTGGGGAAGTATCCCCACAAACTGAAAACCCAGCAAACATACAATATTTGAGCCCCATCTCTCTCAATCTTTGTAACTTTAAGATGGCTGGACTTCAATTCCCAGAATTCCCCACTACCAAGATCTGGACTAAAAATACAAAGGGGAAGTCCTTGCTCCATGGTCTAGTGCCACAAAGCCCAAAACCCTTCATTGGCACACCACACATGTTAAACAACTGGCACTCAACACCTGATGGGCATCCTTCCCCATGAGCCCCATCTCTTTGCCCCCTGGGTCCCCAAACCTCATTATGCTCTGAGGCTTTGTGGGAAATGCGTGGAAGTCGATGAAGGGGTGCTTTGGGTCTCCCCCAAAGGACAGACCAACAGACCCTGAGAGATCTAACCAGCATTGCTTGCGAAAGCTAAATTTTGGATGGATATTTCAGGGATTTTGAGCTCTATTTCTGGGCTTCATGGAGATAGGAGAGTTGTTGGAAAAAGATGGAGCAAGTGGTTCCTTGTTTCCTATTTGGGAAAGCTGGATATGTCTTGATTCCCCCCCCCTGCAATCAGAGACTGGAAGGCAGCCCTGAAAATATCAGAATCTGATCAGAAATGGAGGTAGCTTAACTAGAGAGGCCGAGTAGTCCTTGTGGCTGCTAGATCAGCTTTGGATTGCTTTTTTTTTTCCTCCATCCATACAGGCTCTCTCTTGTATAAAATATATCATTTCAATTGTATCAAAGAGGGCTGCAGTCGCTTTCTCTCCATAGATGCTGTGATGTTGCTAAAGCTGCTCAAAACACCTGGACTCGCAGCATCCTACTGAGCCACCAGAGTGGATACCTAGCATGTTCACAACTGCTTGCCTCACACAGCACCTGGGACTTTGAGCTTTCTGTCCAGTCTCATCCATATATACATCTGCAGGGAAGAAGACCTGCGTGCCGATATTTAAACCCCAAAAAATGGCCAAACGGAAAGTGGACTTTGAAAAAAGATGCTTTCAAAAGAGGTGGGAGGCAGAGTACCTGTTTGTTGACATTGAAGATAAGGCTGTTTGCCTTGTTTGTGGAGCTACTGTGGCTGTATTTAAAGAATATAACTTGAGATGGCACTATGAGACGAAACATCAGGATAAGTACAAAAACGTGAACATGGAGCAGAAGGCACAGAAGGTAGAAGACTTGAAAAAGAGCCTAATGTCACCGCAGCATATGTTCACAAAAGCAAAATCACAAAGCAAAGCTGCTGTGAAAGTTAGTTTTATAGTGGCAGAAGAGATAGCTAAATCAGCCCGGCCATTTACAGAGGGGGAGTTTTTGAAGTGCTGCATGATTTAAGTGTGTGAAGTCTTGTGTCCAGACCAAAAGCAAGCTTTTTTGAATGTAAGCCTAAGCAGAAATACTGTTGTTGATTGGATATGTGAGCTTGCCACTGATTTACAAGGACAATTGGTTGAAAAGGGAAAAGAATTTATTGCTTATTCTCTTGCTGTGGATGAGAGCACTGACGTCTCTGACATAGCACAGCTGACAATCTTCATCCGTGGAGTGGACTCAAGTTTAAGCATTACGGAGGAACTTCTGGATATAAAATCAATGCATGGCACTACCACTGGAAAGGACATGTTTGAAGCAGTATCCAAAAATATAAATGATATGAAACTGCCCTGGGACAAACTTATAGGATTCACAACAGATGGAGCACCTTCAATGTGCGGGGAAAAGAGTGGATTAGTAGGAAGGATGCGAGAAAAAATGAAGAGCGAGAATTTTCATGTTATGTATTCAGCTGTATGTATAAAACCCAATTTCAAGACTATTTTAAGTACAAAAATGAAACAATTTCATTCATCACATTAGGAATAAATCCAATGTTTTCTTGTACCAAAATAAATATTTGTGGTTATATTTAAAATATTTTCTCTTTATTTCCAAATTTACTACATTATGCATAACACCCAAGCGATAGGAGCAGATGAAAGAAGGAAGAATGTTGTGGGTTCACAATGCTTAGTAAAACTCAAGGACAGAATGAGGGGTCTGTGGGGAAAAAAAATCTTTTTTCAAATAATATTTTATTAATTTTCTAATTTTACAATTAAGTATTTAAAAAGCAACATGGTGACTGGGTTAACCAATAGTTCAATAACATATATAAATCTTTAATATAAATATCAAGTTACAATATCAGATATTTCCTCTCTTTTCCCCTTAATATCTACTATCTCATATTAGGCTAATTATTATCAACTAAGAAAAAACATCTTTGTTACATTTATCAATAATTTTTAGCTTATACATATCTTAATTGTGTTTGCATTCAATCCTTATATACAATCAATGTCCTGTTATTGCTTTTTTCCCAAGCTTTAATTTCCCATCAATATTCAAATTAACATTTGGTATTTATAATTTCCAAGCTTTAGGTAACCAAGTTTCCCTTATCTCAACTTCTTCCTTTTTCCCTTTTCATAACAAAATCTAATATTCTAAATACACATCTTATCTATTTGAATATAGTCTTATTCTTTTTCTAAAAGTTATCTCTTTTCCACCATATTAAACCATCTAATTAATAATACAGTATCCCCTGTAATAAATCAAAACCATTATATGTATTGTCTGGGTTAACCAATAAATCAGTAATATACATAATTTTTTTTAGTTTAGGTCTAATTTTTAAAAGCTCAAATACTCCCTCTCTTTTTCTGGTAATATCTATCATCTCATATTGGGCAAACAGAATTCTTATTTTCAACTGATTTCCCAATATTTTATATTAAGTGACCAAAATTTCCCTTATCTCAACTTCTCCCTTTCCCCCTTTTCATACCAAAGTCTATTAGTCTTGTTATACATCTTACGTATTCAGTTATAATATTACTTGAACATTCATAGTTCAAACAGGCCAGATATGCCACCCAGAAGTTCCTTCTTTGCAGCTGAGTTTTTCATAGGTAGTAACTGTCAGGTTCAAGGAATTTTTTTTCTGGAGTCTGGGCTTCAAGCCAAGTCTCTTTTAGGCAATAATAAATTGTAATACCATACTTCGCCACAAGATGTCACCGACGCCGTTTAAAGCTTTTTAAGTCCAAAGTTTTTATGATAGTTTTTCAAGTCTTATTTCTTTTTTTAAATAAAAGCAAACATCTCCAGTAAGAGTAGGAACACTTTTAGTCCCCAAGTTTCAAAAGCATACACATCCAATTAGATTAAAATTGTTCTTATAGTTACTCTGTTTCCCCTGGGTAGTTAGTTGCCACTTTTCTTAGAGGGTGGGGTAGAAATTCCCTCTCCTCTCTCCTCACAGGGGGGAAAATACTTTGGGCAGCTTTTACAGGAAAAAATACTTAAAGTCTTAAAGAGAGGATCAGATCTCACCCAGTTTCATCTGCGTTGCTTTAAAGGTGCTTGGTGGTGATTTTGACTTCGGCTGTCAGCAGCTTAGTGATGAGCCATATTGCTATGGCCAGTCTTTCCCCCACTAGTTTGGAGGGCTTCCCTGAATCAAATGGAAGGGCCGCTGCCCTCCCATGATCAACCAGGGGTCCTCTCCTTGCTCATTGCCCCTACAGGCAACTTTCGATCCTTTCCACGGTCCCCAAGTGGGACGAATTCGAACGCGAAAGATGAAGCTCATGTTCCAGCGTCCGTGATGCCACGATGGCAAACCGGAAGTCTGGGGAAAAAATTCTTCTGAAGGATTCCATGACTGAAAAAGTTTGGAAACTGCTCGTCTAAACTATCTCAATAATGCTGAAAATGGTGAGAGATTTCTTGGAGGAATGATGAGTATCCGCAATAGTGAAGTGCATCCTTTTCTGAAAAAGACTGGGAAATAGGGAAAGCAGGGGTTCAACAAAGAGCTTTGGGAATCTGATCTGGTGATGTCAGGACCTACAGTAGAGATATTGGCAGAATCTTTCTCCAAGGCCCGACTCTCCAGCCTACAGTCTACAGGAATGTCTGCCATTGATTTGGAAAGCAAATGACAGAGAAGCTAATGAATATGAGACTGCTTGGAACAGCAGCTTGGAAATACTGTTCAATTTGGTAATAGGGTATTATACCTATATCACTTAATTTTTGCAGTAGTGCTTATTAGTACCTGCTCTTTTTATTTGGAAGTTTAAGGGTTAATTAAATGCTGAAACAATTGCTCTGATAGTCTAACCTTTTTCCTTGACTCCAAGCCATTTACAGTTTATATAGAAACTCTGACCATTGACTGAATCTGACAGCTGAATTGTATCTTGACTATGTTGTGCTTTTAAGTGTGGCTCATGCTCTGGAACAAGACAATATCACAGATTTAAAGAGAAAACAGATCAGTTTTATTATGCTTTCAGATAGACACAAAGCAAGTTATAAATTAGCTGGGCTATCAGTGTATCTGTTATCTGTATTGACTTCCTTTGTTTCTTGGTTTCCATCCAAGAGTGGTTTTAAATTTTAAATCCCTAAATGACTTGACCAAATGTACCATCTCCACTCCTGTGTCCTTTGTGATTATCTCAAGCCATTTCACCAGAGTCTTGAAGATCAATACTAAAATAAATATTACAAGGGGTGGACTGAGAATTTCCAAGTGATTTTAAACTTGTTTAAATGTTAAATATTCTAGAAACAGTCACTGTATATTTATTCAAACAAGCAGTTGATAGCCTAGGATTAAACTGGAATAATTAACACAAATTGTAACTTATTCAATGTCTTTGGGATTGCACAAATAAGAAATTCAGTTAAATGTAAACAATTCAAAATTATTTTTATCCAGAAAAAGACTATATAATTTTATGAATCTTGTAATTTCAATTCTAGGAGGGGTAAAATGTGTACTCCTGAACTATCGTAGTGAAGACAGCTGTAGTTTGGAGAGTTGTAGCAGCAGGGATGCAGAGACTACCAATAACTCTGTCTCTGAGTCCATAGAAGAAAAAAAGCTACTGGACTTGACATTGACTCATCATACAATCAGATCTAAAATCAAGGTACAGATATTTTTGATTTGTAATTGGGAATATTTCTTCTACAGTATATTGCTCAGATCTGATTTGGCATAGCAGGGTTACTTCAATGATTTTGTTGAAGAGGTGTTGATTGTTGTTATTTCCTGAATAGAATTATTTGTGATACCACCACTGTATGGGCCTCATGTAGTGCTCCAAGAAATTTTCTGCAACTTGCAACAATAGATTTAAACAATTTTGGGTCAAATTTACTATAGACAAGTAAGCTATGACTCTGTGAAATATATTATTCAAAAACAATATAAATGATTTTAGTAGATAATGCCTGAACAGGTTTTTGAGCATTAGGTTTTATAAAAAACAGACAACTTAATAAAATAAAATATTTCATTTGAATAATCATTGGAAGATTATCCATTATCCAGTATTTCTATGCCAAACTTCAAACATGCTTCATCAGTATTGGTTCATGCAAAATATCCCTCATACCTGCTTCATAAAATAACATGTTCCCCCTAGTTCTGATAGAGAAGTGAATTAGCTGCATTGCTTTATTTGTCTCATTTCTGAGGTCTTCTCTAGAAGATCTATAGTAACTGGAAGAATAGGTGATGCAGAACAATTTGATAATGAAAATCACATCCTCTCCCCAACTTAATGAATTGTTGCAACACCTCACTGAAACAAATCTGGTTATCTCTGTGATGATTGATTTCAGTATTGTCATTCAAAGAATAGTTATATTCTATATACAGTGACCATACAACTTATCATAAAGGACAACCTTTATTTCAGAAAGCTGACTTTATTTATTTTTAAAAAATTCTGTCCTTTATTTAATATTTACTGTACAGATGGTACCACTTAATGCGCAGTCTTCACATTCATGTGGAAAATATGGAGTTGACTTGTGTTTTTAAGATAAATGTACATATGCTGTTCGATCTTAAATATTTTTATTAGAATATGCATTTTTGTAAATTTTCTTGATTTTGCTCTTAATTTTTTTGTAAAACACGGTTATAACATACACTTTTTTATCCATCTGAATCTCTTTCAGATTTGTCATTTAATTTTTCCAATAAAATATAGTCACCATAGTTATATAGCACAACAAATTTCCAGTTTAAATTCCTGAGGGTTTTGCTGAAGAGAAAGAGAATCAAAAGTTGGAGATGTGGGTAGAGTGACAGGTCTCAAAGAAATATGAAATCCCAGCCCAAGGAAATTCTCAAAATTTTATAGTGATAGACAATACTATCTGTTGCCGCAGAAGGAATATATTAATATTCTACATATACTTCATACAGCTTATATTCTACTTATACTTTATACAGCTTAGATCACTATGTGTCAAAGCTCTAAACTTCTTAGAATGCAATGCTATCTCTTCTTCTTCTTCTTCTTCTTCTTCTTCTTCTTCTTCTTCTTCTTCTTCTTCTTCTTCTTCTTCTTCTTCTTCTTCTTCTTCTTCTTCTTCTTCTTCTTCTTCTTCTTCTTCTTCTTCTTCTTCTTCTTCTTCTTCCAAATGATTCTATCATCCAAATTTTAGCAGAGAACTCTTATTCTCTTGTTTTTCTAGCCTTCCATCTGTCTAAACTCAAAAACTAAGTATTCTTCCAATTTCTTTCCACTTGACTTTTTGTTAGTAATTTAGAACAGCCATAATCCGAAGGTCAAATTGTATTAATTATCTGAAAAATAAGATAAAAAATGAAAGAGAGAAAAAGGGAGGGAGTTGAAATTATTTAGGGATGAGCTGTTAAAGGCTACACTGAGTATGATATGAACACCAGTACTGTATGTTCACTTAAAGTCTCCAGTTTAGAAAATCCAGCTTGCATAGATATGAGCATGCTTGAAATAAAACTGGGATAAGATTGCACTTGTGACATGCCAGCCAAAATGTGTCAAAGCCTCTTTGCAAATGCACTGCTTCATCATCTATATCAGCACTTTCCCAGTGCCTTACCTCTCCTCCATATCAGGTCCCTCCTCAGGGTGCATTTCTTCCCTAATATTTCTGCAATCCTTACATGCAATCACTTGCACTATGACTTCCTCTTGTCTGCAATTGCATGGGTGTTTGCCACATCCATGGAAGCCAAAATCTTATACTACAACTTGAGAGATCAATTTCCAATTTAGTTGGTTTCCCTTCCTTTGCTGTGTTTACTATTTACATGCCTCTATGCAGAATTTTGCAACATTTTAGCAGTAGCTATGAAGGAATTCATCTGGATGCCTGTATATTTTTGAAAGTATATGATAGATTTATGGCATATTAGTGTATAAAATTCATTATGCTAGAACATGCCCAATTCTTTCAACAAATTCTGATCCATATAGCATCTGGTGTTATTAATAAATATGTTTCTTCTAATTTATTCAGTATCTATGATCTTTATTTGACTGAGCAATTATAATAATATATGCTTCATTAGAAGAAGCTGGTAAAATACCGGATCATATAGTTTATTCAACATTAAAGAATTATTTTACATTTGAATTTGTTGCTGTCAGTATTTTTATTTTTATTACCATCATTTCATCAACATCATTAAAATTGTATTATTTTGCTTTATTTTTCTTTTTTCTGGTATTTAGTAAAACACAGTAACTAAACTTTGCTTTTTTGTTTTGCTTTTGTTTTATCAACTGTGATTTAAACACTGAGCAGTTGACCTTTGCTGATCTCAAGAAAATGAGCAAGGTTACACCTCCTTGGATGGAGGATAGCTGAAAATTTCATCGTTGAGTGTTGTAAAAAAAATATCTTTTGGAAGAATAGAATAGAGCTGGAAGGGACCTTGGAGGTCCTCTAGTCCAGCCCCCTGCTCGAGCAAGAGAACCTATACCTTTTCACACAAGTGACTGTCTAGTCTCTTCTTTAAAATCTCCAGTGATGGAGCTCCCACGATTTCTGAAGGCAAGCTGTTCCACTGGTTAATTGTCCTCACTGTCAGGAAGTTTCTCCTTAATTCCAGGTTGCTTCTCTCTTTGATCAATTTCCAACCATTGTTTCTTGTCTTGCCCTCTGGTGCTTTGGAAATAGTTTGACCCCTTCTTCTTTGTGGCAGCCCCTCAAATACTGGAATATTGCTATCATGTCACCCCTATTTCTTCTTTTCTTTAGACTAGCCAAACCCAAGTCCTGCAGCCATTTTTCATATGTTTTAGTCTCCAGGCCTTGGATCATTTTAGTTGCTCTTCTCTGAACTTTTTCCAAGGTCTCAACATCTTTTTTGTAGTATGGTGACCAAAATTGGTCGCAGTATTCCAGGCATGGTCTCACTAGGGTTTTACAAAGCGGTACTAATACTTTGCGTGATCTTGATTCTATGCCTCTGTTTATACAACCCAGGATTGTATTAGCTTTTTTGGCGGGCTGCTGCACACTGCTGGCTCATAGTCAAATGATTGTCCACTAGGACTCCAAGGTCCCTCTCACAGTTACTGTTTTTGAGCCAGGTCTTGCCTAATCTGTACTTGTACCTTTAGTTTTTCCTGCCTAAATGTAAAACTTTGCTTTTCTCATTTAAACTTTGCTTAAAACTCATTTTGTTGGATAGGGCCTATTGTTCAAGTTTGTCAATATCTTTTTGGATCCTGAGCTTGTCTTCTGGGGTATTGGCTATTCCTGCCAGTTTGGTGTCATCTGCAAATTTGATGAGTTCCCCTTCTATTCCTTCATCTAAGTCATTAATGAAGATATTGAAGAGTACTGGGCCTAAGACAGAGCCTTGTGGTATCCCACTGCTTACTTCTCTCCATGTGGATGTAGTACCATTGAGGACTACTCACCGAGGACAATTTGTCAGCCAGCTACAGATCCATCTGACGGTGGTGTTGTCTATCGCACCTTTTTCTAGCTTACCAAGAAGCAGGTTGTGGTCTACTTTGTCAAATGCCTTGCTGAAGTCTAAGTATACTATGTCCACAGCATTTCGCTGGACTAGAAGATCTCCAAGGTCCCCTCCAGCTCTATTCTATTCTATTCTATTCTATTCTATTCTATTCTATTCTTCTTTGGAAGAAGGCAATGGCAAAACACAATGACAGAAATGACCTGGTGGAGTCACCACAATCTAGCTTGATTTGAAAGCATATACCTGAGAACCTCATTATCTCATTCATTCTTTTAGTCCAATATTGTAATTTATTTCGTTTTCACAGTTCACCACTGGCACCTATGATGATCCCTTAATACACAATTGTGGATTGTGTGGCAAAGGATTTCGCTTGCAACGTATGCTCAACCGTCATATAAAATGTCATAGTGAAGTGAAGAGACATTTGTGCACTTTCTGTGGGAAAGGCTTTAATGACACCTTTGATCTGAAAAGACATGTAAGGACACATACAGGTAGGAAGAAATATTTAATGAAAGATGTTTGCAAGAAATGGACTGGGCTTTGAATGTCTTGTATCGGTGATATTATTTAGCCTTATTTTTTAAAAAGAAAAAAAGCTTTGTGATAGCCAATAAAACAGCAAGAATGGGTTTCATTATCATCCCTGTAAAGTAGACCAAACTAAAAGCAAACATTGCATAGGCCTAAAGGTACTTTTATTAGAACAGCTTTTGTAATAGAATCTTGCAAGTTTGAATATACTTTCTCTCCTCCCTCTTTTGACTTCACATGAATAGGGGGAGGGCTATCTGAGGCATTTTATTTGGTCTAGGCCACAGGTGTCAAACTCACCACATCATGTGTCGTGATGTTATCACGACTCTTTTTGCATTGCCGGCAATGGGGTGGGCACTGTTTCGGTATGATGACACCCCTGGTCTAGGCTCAAACAATGTTTTTTCTGATCATTGCTTTGGTAACAGATCTTCCCTCTGTCCTTCATGACCATTTTCTATGTTCTCTATTTCCAACTACTGCTAGCTGAGAATAATTTGAGTAAAAAGACTGCTCTGTCCATATGTTCAAAATCTAAGGGGACAATTTTGTAGTTCAGGATAAATTTTGAATTCTTGTAACTCATGTATTATCAATAAAAGTATCCAGGAATTGTCTTCTGTTGGCTTCTTCAATTGATTTTAATTTTTCCAAGCTCCCAACTTTTATTTAATGACCTTTAGTTTTGCATTTTATGTCCCAAATGTGTAAGCTTTAGTTTTATTATTAGTGCTCCCAATGATAAGTCTATTGCTGAATTTCTTCTAGTAACCCCAGGCATTTTCAGTCATTTCCAGCATCACCTTTCAAAAGCATCAATTTTCTTCTTTCATAAGATAGCCTTGATAATGTTGAGGTTGCTACATGTCAATATTTTGTCTAGCTCTATCATATCATTCTCCTAAATAGCAGGTATCTGTTTAATTCAGGGCTACGATCACCATCAGTATAAGTTAATAAACTCAGGAAGATAAAAAAAATCTAATATTATTTTTTGCTCTTTTTGCATTGGGTTGACAATAATTTTTTAAAATACTGAGGAGCAGACCTTTGCTTTTGTACTCTTCTTTACACCTTCAAAATGAGATTTCCTAGGTCTTCTAATTTCCAACCATCAGTGGCATTATCAGCATATCTCAGACTGTTAATATTTCTAGCAGAAATTCCAATTTCTATTTCTTCTAGACAAACATTTCTCACAGCATTTTCTGTATACAACTTAAAGGAAGTGATAGTACACAAGTCTAGCAATATCCTTTTCTAATTCTGAACCAATTACTATTTTGTAGTAATTGTACAGGTGACCAATTACACCTGTTTTAAAAGATAGGTCACAATCAAAAGCCTTTCTACAAAATAGATGTCATTTTAGAATTCCCTTACCTTTGGTGTTATGCATTAGATGTTAGCATTGTGATTGTGTGTGCCCTTGTCCCTTTTGAACCCAGCTTTTATATCTGGCAATTCTTGATTAATGTTATTGAAGTTTGGATTACAAAATTTTTAGCATTGTCTTACTAGCATATCAAGTAAAGGCAATTGTTTAGTAATTTATATTAGTAGTTCACATTGATAGTTAAATGCAAAAACAATTGCTTTCCACAAAACCTCAGACAACAGTGAGAATAATTCTTTTTGCTGTTTGTTTTTCACAAACCATTTTAGAATAAATATACTTCCTTCTTTTCGTGGGCTCAATATTACGCCTGTTTTTCTATGTAGGCAGAGGCTGCAAAATTATGCCTAATTGTTGCTTCTATTATTTCCTGTGTAGTAGTCCTCAGCTTACATCCATTCGTTCAGTGACTGTTCATAGTTATGACAACGCTGAAAAAATGGACATTCGATTGGTCCTTGAAGTTCCTGCCATCACAGCACCCGTGGTCACGATTGTGATCTACATACTCAGGTGCCTTATTCACAGTGATGATGTTGCAGAGAACTGCAGTCACGTGATTGCCATTTGCAGTCTTCCCTGCCAGCTTTCCATAAGCTTCCCCCATGGGGAAGTTGGTACAGAAGGCTGCAAGTCACTCTGGTAAGTCACTCCCATGTTTTCTCTCGCCTGCAGCACCCCCGCTACCTGCACATGGTCTCTACCAGCCCTCCCAGTTCTTCTGATTGGTGCGCAGCCTGCGCCAGCTATCCAGGAACTTCCCTGACTCACATATGGCCTATACTGGTACTCCTCCATGGTCTACCCAAGCCATCTCAGGGCTTGCCCAACTCACACACAGTCAGCACTGGCCTTCTTCCAACTTGTGTGTGGCCTGCGCAGGCTCTCCCCACCTAGCACCAGCCCTGCTTCAGCTTCCTCCAACTCGTGTGGCCTGTGCCAGCCTTCCCAAGGTCTCCTCCAGTCTCCCTCATACACATACCCAGATCCCAAGCTTCTTACCTGGGACTCTTCCCACTTAAGGACTACAACAGCAGCTAGGACTTCTGGGAATGTCACTGCTAAGCAAAGCAGTCACATGACATTGTGCTTTACAATTATATTGCTTAGTGATGGCAATTCTAGTCCCAATTGGCATCATAACTTGAAGACTATTTTTATATGTCCATCTACTGTATATGTATACAGCATTTGGCCTTTTTCCTCTGTGGCTTTGGTGATTAATAGCACCCAGCATGTCTGTTCCACTTAATTTTGTGAACCTAGAATGAAAAATCAGGGATAAATGTATTTGTTTCTAGGTGTCATTATTCTCTATATCAAAACATGAAAAGCATTCTTAATTTTTATGCTATTACTTCATTCAAGAGATCTTGAGTTTTGCTCAGTTGAAAAACAGGGTACTTAGAACAATTCCAGTGGGGCTATTTGATCTTAAACTTGGAACATTTTCTTTTCAGATTTGGGCAGGAAAAATTCACTAAAATATGAAAACTTTGTATATAGACAATTCAAAATCTGTGTCAAAAGTTAAATTCTGTGAATTTTTGTGTCAATCATCGATATCTTTCTTATCTGTGCCTGCAATATTTACTATGTTACCTAATATTTGTTCTGTGCCTCAAGTGAGCTATGGAGTTAATTAATGCCGCAAACTCCTATTATTCACCCATACAGCTGATGGCTGTCTCATAAATAGGCATGTTTCATCTTTCCCGGATTTCTTAACCATTTTCATTGCTTTTAAAGTTATGACAAAAGAAAAGGGAAAGGTACAAAACATAAACATAATTGTGATAGAAATTCATACATTGTCAAATAAAAAAGCATACAAAGTGTTTTTAACAAAAGAAGTGAAAAAACAGAAAAAGTGAAAAAAGAATCACTATATTATCTCTTATAACAGGATACAGTTACAATTCTGTATATAATCTAATGCAAATGGTATATACTGTATGTACATACACATTTATTTCTAATACACTTATAAACTATTATGTTTTTAAACTATTGTATTTTGTACTATATTTCATTATAGTTGTCCATAAAAGTCTATGTCTATAGGCAATCTGCTCTTAAGTGGCAAGGGAACTCAGGTCTTCAATCCACTGAGTGAATGGGACCCACATTTAGCTTCCCAATGCTGCAATATCAGTCTTTTAAGCCATAATAAGGCACAGAGAAACCATTTACAGTAGGGAAAAATTATTTGATCCACTGCTGATTTTGTACATTTGCCCACTGACAAAGAAATGATCAGTCTATAATTTTAATCGTAGGTTTAACAGTGAGAGACAGAATCACAAAAATACGCATTTCAAAAAAGTTATAAATTGATTTGCATTTGAATGAGTGAAATAAGTATTTGACCCCTTTGCAAAACATGATTAGTACTTGGTAGCAAAACCCTTGTTGGCAATCACAGAGGTCAGACGTTTCTTGTAGTTGGCCACCAGGTTTGCACACATCTCAGGAGGGATTTTGTCCCACTCCTCTTTGTAGATCCTCTCGAAGTCATGAAGGTTTCAAGGCTGACATTTGGCAGCTCGAACCTTCAGCTCCCTCCACAGATTTTCTATGGAATTAAGGTCTGGAGACTGGCTAGGCCACTCCAGGACCTTAATGTACTTCTTCTTGAGCCACTCCTTTGTTGCCTTGGCCGTGTGTTTTGGGTCATTGCCATGCTGGAATACCCATCCATGACCCATTTTCAATGCCCTGGCTGAGGAAAGGTTTTCACCCAAGATTTGACAATACATGGCCCTGTCCATCGTCCCTTTGATGCAGTGAAGTTGTCCTGTCCCCTTAGCAGAAAAACACCCCCAAAGCATAATGTTTCCACCTCCATGTTTGATGGTGGGGATGATGTTTTTGGGGTCACAGGCAGCATTCCTCCTCCTCCAAACACATGGAGTTCAGTTGATGCCAAAGAGTTCAATTTTGGTCTCATCTGACTACAACACTTACTCCCAGTTCTCCTCTGAATCATTCAGATGTTCATTGGCAAACTTTGGACGGGCCTGTACATGTGCTTTCTTGAGCAGGGGGACTTTGCGGGTGCAGCAGGATTTCAGTCCTTCACGGCATAGTGTATTACCAATTGTTTTCTTGGTGACTATGGTCCCAGCTGCCTGGAGATCATTGACAAGATCCTCCCGTGTAGTTCTGGGCTGATTCCTCATTGTTCTCATTATCATTGAAACTCAATGAGGTGAGATCTTGCATGGAGCCCCAGACCGAGGGAGATTGACAGTTATTTTGTGTTTCTTCCATTTGCGAATAATCATACCAACTGTTGTCACCTTCTCACCAAGCTGCTTGGTGATAGTCTTGTAGCCCATTCCAGCCTTGTGTAGGTCTACAATCTTGTCCCTGACATCGTTGAATAGCTCTTTGGTCTTGGCCATGGTGGAGAGTTTGGAATATGATTGACTGATTGCTTCTGTGGACAGGTGTCTTTTATACAGGTAACAAGCTGAGATTAGGAGCACTCCCTTTAAGAGAGTGCTCCTAATCTCAGCTTGTTACCTGTATAAAAGACACCTGGGAGCCAGAAATCTTGCTGATTGATAGGGGATCAAATACTTATTTCACTCATTAAAATGCAAATTAATTTATAACTTTTTTGAAATGCGTTTTTCTGGATTTTTTTGTTGTTATTCTGTCTCTCACTGTTAAAATAAACCTACCATTAAAATTATAGACCAATCATTTCTTTGTCAGTAGGCAAACATATAAAATCAGCAGAGGATCAAATAATTTTTCCCCTCACTGTACATTGTCCAGTGTCAAATTCCATCTGCTAGTTATGCCATGCAAGAGAATGTTATCTTCTGAAAATGTTAGCTTTTATTGCACAATCATATTTACATCGTCCACTACTTTCTTCCAGAGCCTGGGAGTCAGATATGGATTTCTCAGTTATAAATTTACTTCAAAAAATGAAAAGCATTTCAAAATTAAGCTTTCTGGGAAGCAGAATTCTATATATGCTATCCTGTTCCCCATCCATCCACGATTGTACAGAATTGCAGAATATAAAGAGCAATCTAAAGTGAAAATCTTACCTTTTGAGGTTTTACCTTTGTTAGTACTATAATAGGCAGCATTAGATTATATAAATTCTGCATCAAGAAAACAGCAACCTGTCCTCTACTTTTCTCAAATACAATATTTCCTTCTATTATATAAGCACTTTCAAGTGTCTATTTTCTACCCTAAGGCAAACAAAATAGCTAAAAATAAATCCAAGACTGAACTTTGTTCTTTCGCAGTCTGCCTTTTTCTTATGTATTCATAAAATTGCAATCTACATATAATCCACAAAGTTAATGTCTTCATATGGGATGGAAAATTGAAAAATTGCTGATTAATTTGTAATTCAGATGGTGTGATTTATATAAGCAAGCAAATCAAATGAATTCAAAATCATGATTTTGCTAACCATTAGCTAGCATGTGGAGTTAATACAGTATGTTTGTGATAATAATAGCCCACTTTTCCTGTCAAATTTAATCTATTGAGGATGGCATGCTAAAAGTGGCCATATTAGAAGTAAGCAAAACCATCATTTTCTTTTTCTTTTTCTTCACTTTTTTGCCATCAGCAGACACAGTTTAGTATTTGCAAAAGAATGTATAAAGTAAAATGGATACAGATTGCTCCTTCTAATGTCATATTTGTAAATTATGTATTTCTATAATTGCCAATCATTCTTTATAAAATCTTTTTTTCTAACACCCCTAATGTTACATTGTAGGAATTCGCCCATACAAATGTGAGATCTGCAACAAAGCCTTTACTCAACGTTGTTCTCTGGAATCACATCTTAAAAAAATCCATGGGGTACAGCAACGCTATGCTTACAAGCAACGGAGAGATAAACTGTACGTTTGTGAAGATTGTGGTTACACAGGCCCAACCCAAGAGGACTTGTGTGTGCATATCAGTAATGTTCATCCTGGAAGTGCTTTTCTGAAAAAAAATTCAAAAAAAGCTCATAGCTGTTTTGCAAAACAAAGTGACAACTCCAACAGAGAGAATCCCTAGAAAAAATGAGGATCTATAATCATGCAATTGATAATACTGGATAAATACATAAAGTCTTACTTATCACAACATATTAAACCCAGGTTAACAACACATGATTTCTGCAACCAATATATGTCGTGTCCAAAGAAAGGAAGCTTATTATGCATGCTTGGCATTCATGTGATGGCATGGTCCATACAACAAAGAAGACAATTGGTTGGTTCCCTAATAAGCTGAATCATATTTAACCTATTCTAATGTATTGCATGAACCCAACCTAAAATTTAAATATTCATGGCAGAAATTAGCTTTGGAGTTATTCCTGTCCCACAGTTTTATAGTCTTACTTTATTGGAAATACGTAATTTCCCTATCAGAAAGAAACATATTTTCCCAAAGGAAATTCTCTACAACTGTTATTTACATGAACCTATTTTCATTTAAGCTTTTTTGATATACAACAAATAATATATTATATAAATCCAGAAGTAATAAAATAAAGAAATATAAAATGAATTGGATAATTATTTTCTTAAATTCTTAACTTTTTTTTTGTACTTCCCCTGACACAAAATTTTGGAACAGGCAATTGCAAAAACAATACCTTTTTTTGGTTGTCTTTTTTTCTTTCTCCTTACTGTCAAGATTCCAACTAGTGAACCCAATTAAGCAAACACCTTCAAGAATTTTCATGCTCTTAATGCAAAACTTTATTGAGTACACCATATTGGCACAAATGAAAGTAAAACCCGCTCTGACAAGACCCCACCCAAATCACTATAGTAAAAGCATTGACTTCTTCCTCCTCCCTCTGGGTCAGATCATGTTGCCCAATCAAGTTGAAAAATATTGTTGTGAGAAAGCATCTCTGGACCTGGCCAGACACCTGGCAATTGTCCTTGGTTCCCACTGTCTGCTTCCTTAATCTTTGAAGTCTGTATTCCAAACCTCTCTCCTCCCCCAGAGCTTGTTGGCAAACTGAGAAGCAATGTCCATCGCATCAGCAAGACTGGGTTTCGAGGGTTAACACTTTGTAACCAACTTGCCTACTCATCTTATATAGTAGAAACCAAATTTTTATTTTGTTCTGGAATGTCAGTAAACTTTATGATCAAACTATTTGGTTACTGAAGTCTATTTGCTTCAGACAGATCTGGAAGGAAAGATGCAGAAGCAAGAATCAAAAAAATGAAGGGAGAATAGTCAGTTTTCCTTTTAGCATGAAGAACATAAATGGTACCATTTCTTGAGCAGAGTACTATATTGCATAAAGAATTTGTCTCATAATAGCTATCAGTGTGACAGGCAAGAACTTCTGCTTTCAATCAGCTATAATGGGCATTGGATATGAAAATCATTTCAAAAAATACTCTAAAAACATGGATTATTATGCCAGAGGCAAGAACAAAGGGTATTTGCAGTGGAGAATCAGCAAACAGGTGGATGGCAAAGTTTATTTTCCCTCCAGGAACATTTGTCTACCAGCTAGTTAAAATTGCTCCTTACCACCCCAGCCCCCAAAATAGAAGGAAAGAAAAGCAATGGAATTAAATACAATTTACTTCAAACTACTTGCTTTATACAGTATTATTCTTCCCTTTCTCTTTAAACTCTTCCAAGCGAAGCAGCCACTTGTTCCAGTACTTAGAGCACAGCTCAAAGCTCATAAAATGTGAATGTGCAGGAGAACCATCTTTATAGGCAACCACGAGTAATCCACAATTAACCTAGGAAACAAAACAATCAATTGCTCATCAAACCATATGCAATTTTAGTTAATGTTCATTATGGATATACAGCTGAAATGCTTACTAAATAGTAGGAATGGGTACAGATGAACAGCATTTAGCTCAGCTCCAAAATATTTTTTTGTCCGGAGTCGACAAAATATAATTATATAGATCTGAGATAAGATCATGGTTTACTGTAAAAATGCAATAATGTTTCCAATAATCAAGGCATTTTGTAGAGAGTGTAAGAGTGTATAGGGTTTTTGTGCAAAATACCACTGTCTGCAGAATTCCCTTTATAGAAGCATGAGCCTTGTGTGCTATTTCCCACAATATCAAAAGCTATTACTAGGTACCTATTAAATTTAGTCAATCATCTACTTTGTCTGAAAGATCATAACCTACTTTTAAAAAGTTTGACAATTGTGTTCAAAATTTTGTTCGCAAGTTTTCCAGAGTAGCTCAGTTGTTGACAATGTTGAGATCTGCAATATTTTTGGTCTAGAAAGCTGTATTTTTACATCATGAATTTTTTTTTAATATTTTACTCCATAACTGTTCATAGATTGACTTTTATTATGACAATTCTGATAAGACACCTTTTCATAATGGATTAATATAAATGAAGATGCCATAGGCACAGGTCAAAAGAGTGTTAAAACTGCTTACTTGTTTCTATTTGAAGTTTTGTCTTCTTCGTGATATTGCTGCTAGGAGTGACAAAGCACAATCAACCTACATTACTTATAGATAGTGGCTACTATTTAGTAAGACTGGAATATTGGAACTGGAATATTATGCAGAGAAATATATTCAGTTGTAGTTAAATGTGTGAGCAAGAAATCAGCAAGTGCTGAACTGAGATGTTTCTTTACAACTGTCACTTACCTGGAAGTCATAGTTGCTATCATGGTTAATTGCTCCTATGTATGCTGCAATTTGTAGTGGATTATCATATGTATTCTGAAGAAATGGCTTTGGTTTCTCTGAAGTCTTCCAGTCAATTACACATAATGTTCCACTGTGAGATCAAATGTAGAAGATACAATGGTAATAATCAGTAATAAAAAGTTCATTTTCCAACCAACATGCACATTTATGAACAAATGTCACGTGCCTAACTTGAGCCTATCTTCAGAGTATTAGCAATACTTCCCCCAAAAAAACCTCTTGTGTTGTCTGCACATTTTATCCACATGCCTTCTATTCCATTATATAAGACATTTATGAAGATGCCACAGTAAAGTCCAAATAGATGTTAACTCTGAGATGTAGTCCAGGCAAGAAGTACAACCAGAAGTACTAGCTCTATTTTTATTGTAAGGTTACATTAACAGAATATTGGAAGACTGAAAGTATTTCTCCACTTCAATTTTTTACTTACAAATGGAAACAATGATACATAGTTCCTAGTTTACAATGATAAGAAAAGAACAAATTTTAAAACATGCTTTATCTTATTTTTGAGTGTAAGGGAAATATAAACCTAAAATTGATTTTAGAAATATTTGGTATGAAGCAGATGAAGTTAAGCATAAAAGTCATTGTTTTGAATGGGAAAGTGAAACATGCCCTGAATACTTTTTTAGCCCCCAAAAATGTTTAACAAGATCACAGACAATATTATCTAAATTTAACCTCTCACCGATAGTCTGCTATGCAATCCACTAGGCCTTGGTAATAAAGGGCCTCATGCTGTACTGTACTTTCAAGAGCTCTCACTCCAGTGATATTTTGCAGCACATGCTTTACACTCATTACATAGTTTGAAATGCTGGTATCTTCTTTCTGTTCCTTTATAAAATTTCCTTTAGTTAACAGTAAGGCTTCCATGGCTGCATGAAAGTTCTTGCCTTTTTGAAAAGTATCTAAAAAACAAGGAAAAAAAAGATATATAAAGTTGTTACTCTGGTACAATTAGAGGCCATTTTGCACAAGGATTAAGAACAAATCTTTCAGATTGAATCTGATTATTTATACTTTTATAGAGTGATAATAGAAATTCAGCATTACACTTTGTAAAGATCCTTACATATGATGATTTTATAGGACATAGCAACCCAATTGCCCTTTTTAAAGTGACGTTTGACAGCTTGAACCTTCAGCTCCCTCCACAGATTTTCTATGGGATTAAGGACTGGCTAGGCCACTCTAGGACCTTAATGTGCTTCTTCTTGAGCCACTCCTTTGTTGCCTTGGCCATGTGTTTTGGGTCATTGCCATGTTGGAATACCCATCCACGACCCATTTTCAATACCCTGGCTGAGGGAAGGAAGTTCTCATCCAAGATTTGATGGTACATGGCCCCTCCATCGTCCCTTTGATGCGGTGAAGTTGTCCTGTCCTCTTAGGAGAAAAACACCCCCAAAACATGTTTCCACCTCCATGTTTGACATTGGGGAAGGTGTTTTTGGGGTCACAGGCAGCATTCCTCCTCCTCCAAACACACCGAGTTGAGTTGATTGATGGAATCAGTGACCAGTCATTGCACATTGAACAGCAAGTCCTGGCACACCCACTAGAGACACAGCCACGCTACATATTCTGCTTTATTAAGTAAGGCTGTCTCAGAGTCACAAGTGCTATCTATGTAGCGTGACCCCACGTCGAGAACGGTTCGACGATTAGCACATTCCACGATGGCTTGACCCATGGAATTATAGGGAAGACCATGAGTAAGAACGATATTCCAGGTTGTACAAAAGTGCAAAAAGGCCACTGAAGAATAGGCTGGCCCATTATCAGTTTTTAAGGAAGAGGGCTTACCCAAGGCTGTAATGGCCAAAAAAAGATGAGAAATAACATGTGCAGCTGTTTCCCCTCGTTGAGGCGTGGCCCAAATTGCTTCTGAATAGGTATCAATAGATAAATGAATATATTTCCAGGGAGCTAAAGAGGGAAGATGGGTAACATCCATTTGCCATAGTTGATTAGAGGCAAAACCACAGGGATTAACTCCCGTGTCCCCCGAAGGAGATACCCCCAAACATTGGGAACAGGATGAAATAATCTGCTTGGCTTGGTCGATTGGAATATGACAAGCTTGTGCCAGCCCCCTAGCATTTTGATGAAAGAATGAATGAAAAAAGGATCTGAAAATAACGTGGGGAAAACATGAACTGCGGCATCTCCTGACTGTTGCCTTCAGAAAGAGGCCCAGGAAGGAGGGAGTGACTACGTATATGAGAAGCAAAATATAAATGCTTTCGGTCTTGTAGCAGCTGCTGTAAAGTTAAAAACAAAGCCATAAGATTGGGGCCGATCCTGGGCGTGATATAAGCACCTGGAAGATTAAAAATAAGTTGGCACACATAATGAGAGTCAGAGATTAAGTTAAAAGGCTGTTGAGAAAAGGTGTGAAAAGCCAAAATAGCAGCAGCTAATTCTGAGCGTTGTGGTGAGGATTGTATTGCAGTGTAGGACACTTTCCAGGTATCATCATGAGGATCCTTGTAAGCAATTGCTCCTCTCGTTCGTCCTCCATCGGAAAAAACAGTAGGAGCTTGTGGCAAGGGAGAACGAGAAAGCAGTGGGCGGACAGGAAAGGAAGAAGTCATTAAACAAGCAAGTCGAGGATCTTTAGGCAGATGATATGAAATAGAGCCTATATAGTCAGTTAAAGGGCACTGAAGAGATAAGTTATTCTGAAAATAAAATTGAAAATCCGATTTTGAGATAGGAAGAACAATATTAATTAAATCAGTCCCATTTCGACGACAAGCTCGAGTGCATCCCAAGGTTATTATTTCAGCAATAGCCTGGATAAAAGATAAAACATTTTGGGATGGGGTGTGGGGTAAGTAAAGCCATTCAATACAATATACTTTTTGCGTTTCTAACACAGCTAATACTCCTGTAAGTAGCTTACTAGTAGGAAATATCAAAAATGTTAACTGACAATTTTTATGTGGAATTCTGTCCACAAATTAAGTACTCAAGATGTCATTAATTTGCTCAACCGTGGCAAGTGCTGTAGGTGGAACTACAATGAGATTTCCAGGTTGTGTTCCTTTGGTCAATAAGTCAAATTCCAATTTAATCAAATTCCATTCAGATGGAAACAAATTTCCAGTAAATAGGTTAAACATTTACAAATCTAAGCAAAACAATTCAGAGTCATTTCTTTTGGTTGATGGATATATAGGTCTAACTAAACAATTTAAACTCAACAATTCCCCCCCCCAAAAAAAATTGTCCAACAATTACTGTCTCCTTTTTGGAGTAAAAAATTGCAAGCTGAAACTGCAAGAGTGGGCATCAAATTTCACATCCACCCCATTCTCAAACCGGAATTCTAAGCAGAGAAATTTTTTTTTAAAACGAGCAGCCCCCCCTCTTCTTTCTGTCTCTCTCACTCTTAAAGCAACACAGCCAGCGGAGAAACGAAAGAGACAGGAGGAAAAAAAAGAAAAAGAAACTTTACAAAAATCTCACCACTAAAAAATAGTTTTCTCTCTTTCATATGCATTTTCCATAAATTCTCTCACACATCCTCCATGGGACTCTTCTCATGCAAACACTTACTATTGCTTTTCAATTTACTCTTACAACAATAAAATCTGCAGTTTACTATTTCTTTCACAGCCTGGGAGTGGGTGGGGGGTGGGGTTTGAGGGCTAACACACACACTTAGATATCAGCAAATTAACTCATTCACTTCCATTCTAACTGCTTGCATAAACAATTCCACATACAAATATTTCATTTCATACTTTCTCCAGGCAAACCATTTATTTTTAAATAAGGCCTTTTTGTGTGTTGTTATCAGAGAGGGTTTTGACCCTCTTCCAAGTCTTGGAAATAACACAGAACACAGAAAAACATATATACACAAATACTATTAAAACAACATTTATTTAGACACATGGCTTGTCCTGCAAGAAGTGAGAAAAATCATGAGGTGATTCCAACCAAACATGGTTTTTATAGGGCCCTTTAACCATCTCCTATTTTTCTCACCATTCCAAGCCCAAGCGTAATGTTCTGGGTGGCCACACACACACACACACACACACACATATATACATAAACAAAACACACTACACATCAACACAAAGCACCACCAGACATTGTCTGACAGGGTTAAACTTAACAGCCACCTGAAGTTTCAAAACATCCCAATTGTTCAAAACACATTGCAGAGGAGTACATTTTGATTTAATTTGTTTCTTTAAATTACTCTGACAATTCCTCATATTATTTTTTTCTACTTCAAGATTGTTCCTCTAATATTTTCCTTATGGGGGTGTGTGATGGCTGGGAAGAAGCAAAAGAATTAGCCTCTGCAGAAGGAGCTGGAGATCCAATTAAAGATGCTTTAGGAGGGATAGGTTTTACTTGGTTGTAACCAGGAGGGGGGCTGGTAGTTAATTGCTGCCCTTCTGAAGCATCGGAGCCAAATTTTTCCACTGCTTGACGGCACTGATACCATCGATGTAATATCTGTACTGGAGCCCGAGGTTCAAGATGTAAAGTATGCTCTATCTTTTCCCAATCTCGTAACCCAAGCGTCCCGCGCTCAGGATACCAAGGGCAGTGTTTCCCTACCTCCTCCACCAGCTTCCTTATGTCTGCCTCAGGCGCTGTCACGCCTGATTTATGTAGCAGGAATCTGAGTTCCTGTACATGTTTCTGCTGGTGCTGAGATAGATTGCAACCCATACTTACCACTGAGGGGTCCCAGAGGACGAAAGTGCACTTAGGGGTCTGTTCCAGACACTGGTAAGTATGTTGGCTGTTGCTCATCCACGGGTGAGAGGGGTCCCAAATGTCCCTGTTTGGGCCGCCAGCTGATGGAATCAGTGACCAGTCATTGCAGGGTGCAAAGAGGAATTTCTCCCTCTCAGTCTTTATTGCTTTTTATTCAGTTTTCCAAGCAGCAAAAGTTTAACATGGCAACAGCGTAGCAACAGCATTTTATTGGTTAAACTCCTTGCCAACTCCTTGCCAATCCTTAAGAATATACCATCCAGGAGGCCCCAGACAGGGAGCAGTTTGCTGCAATATCCTGTTGATGTAACCTAGCTGATATCATGTGAACCAGGTGATATCATGTACCAGCCTGGGGTATTTCCCTACATCACAATGGCAATGTGAACGGATGAGATCATGTAGAGAGAATGTAGAGAAAATGAGATCATGTAGAGAGAGAAGAGGCATGCAGGCTTTGGAAGGGAAGTTTACTGCTCACGACCTCTACCTGACCCCTATCTCTACAGTTGATGCCAAAGAGCTCAATTTTGGTCTCAACTGACCAAAACACTTTCACCCAGTTCTCTGAATCATTCAGATGTTCACTGGCAAACTTCAGATGAACCTGTACATGTGCTTTCTTGAGCAGGGGGACCTCAAATTTAGCCTGGTATGATCTAAGACTTTAAATTCTTGGTGGTCAGTGATAAGCACAAATTTTAATTGACTACATTTGATCTCACAATGAAACATTATGTGTAATTGACTGGAAGACTTCAGAGAAATCAAAACCGTTTCTTCAGAATACATATGATAATCCACTACAAATTGCAGCATACATAGGAGCAATTAACCATGATAGCAACTATGACTTCCAGATGGGCTATTTAAACAGAACCTAAGACAGATTGTGAGTGTGTATGAACTGTAGTTGTGGATTCATAAACTGGACAAAGGACTGCATTAGATAAATTCTAACACTCTTCCAGCCCTCTTACTGATAATGGAAGAAAAGGGTTACAGACATTTTCACTGTTTATTTGGCCTCTATGGCTCTGGGCACTCAGAAACAGAGCATGTGCTTCTCCAGTGCCTGTATTACAGAGACATTTGTACTAGTTTCATCTGACCATTATTGAGGGTGCATAGAATAATTCTACATCTCCCTGTTTAAGGACCTGCCCCCCCAGCTGGTCCTTCAGGAAAGCAAAATTCTTGACTCTATTATGGTAAATCAAAAGAACTTTTACTGATAGTGAATGCAGAAAAGTCATGCGGAATTTGAAGGTCCTGCTCAAAGGGCAAAGCAATTCTTTCATTTCCCCCAAGCCCAACCCCCCTGACCAGTACACCGGCAGCCAATATGATGCTGTAGAGATGCTATGAGAACACTGTGGTGCTGGGTGGATAACAGGTCACTCTCAGGGCATGATGACCTTGGAACCAGGCTGGAACTGGCTGGGAAGGACCCTTGTTTTTTCTCTGAAGATAGTCCCCCTCCCTAATTCCCAAGCAGTTACAACAAAAGTGAAAGCATGCAAGGAATATCAGAAGCCTTCCTCCCCCCACCCTCCAACAGAATGGCAGGACACCTATATGGTGGATCTGCCATGCTGCCTCCCAAAAGAATTATGTTATTCCTGCACAAAAAAACATAACAAATAGGAAGAAAGGAAACAAGGGATCATTAGACACAATCATTTATCAAGGTATTGCTTATGGAAATGTTTTATAAGTCTGGGAGCCCTCACATGACATTGATACACCCACTCATTTTGGCTTTGGGGAAATCCTTCCATGTGACTAAGTACTAGAGTTTCCCCCTGTGCCTGTGGGAATCCAAAATCTCAAGAATTTCAAAATGTTGCTCCCCCTCAACCATTAATGGTGCAGGAGGTAGTGGAAGGCTGGGCCTAATAGAAGAAACCTCAGGCTTTAACAAATTACAATGGAACACAGGGTGGACCCTATGTAGGGATTTTGGCAATTCTAACTCATCAGTCACAGGAATGATGATACACTTAATGGGAAAAGTCCCCATGAACTTAGGTCCTAGCTTCTTCGATGGCTGCAGGGACTGCAGGTAACACGTGGAGAGGTAGACACGATCACCAATTTTGAATGGTCTGGGTTCTGAGAGCTTATTGTCAACTTGAGTCTTATAAGCTTTTTGGGCATCCGCCAGGGCTTTTCTCATGACAGGTCATGTGTTCCATTAATTGGGAAACCCAGTCTTTTAATGAAGCCACCGGAGGGGTATTCAGGGGCAGTTCAGGCATAGGAGTAAAGTCTTGACTTGTGGCCAATTGGAAAGTGGTGAATCCAGTGCTACTATGCACAGAATTGTTGTAAGCTACTTCTGCAAAAGGCAATAGGTCAGTCCAATCATCTTGTTGATAATTAATAAAACATCTGAGATATTGTTCCAGTATTGAGTTTGCGAGTTCACATCCCCCATTAGTTTGGGGTGTTGACTGGAACTGAGTCCCTGATCAGTCCCAAGTAAGTTTAAGAATGCCCGCCAAAATTTTGAAGTGAATTGCACCCCTCTGTCTGAAATGATGTGCTAAGGTGCCCCATGTAATCAATAAATATGATGCAAAAATAATTTGGCTAGCCTCCATGCTGATGGGATCTTTGGACATGGGACAAAGTGTATTTGTTTAGAAAATAAATGTTACGACCCATATAGCGTGTTTCCTGAGCTCTCCGGGAGCTCCACAATGAAATCCATAGAGATCTCTCTCCAGGGTGCTGAAAGCTCGGCTACAGTTTGAAGAAGCCCTGGGATTTTCCCTTGTCTTCATTTAGAGCAGAACACAAAGGGCAGCTTGCCACATAGCTTTTAATGTTCTTGAGAGATGGCCACCAAAATTGTATTTTTATCAAATGTAAAGTCTTTACAAAACCAAAGTGTGCTGCCACTTTGAAATCATGATGTTTTCCTAAGACCTTTTAGTCTTTGAGTTTCTGGTACATAAAGCTTACCCCCTACCCAAGCCAGTCCATCCTGGATCAAGCAAATGTTGGCATGACTTTGAAACCATGGGACCTTTTTCAATGTGGCCTTAAGGGCCAGGGCCACTCCATTGTCTACTGGAGGCTTCCTTTTCTTCTGTGCTCAGGCAGACACTTGGCCGGCTAGTTGGTGACATGGGAGCACTGGTTTGATTATTTCTGCCTTTGGACAGTTGTATTGAAGCATGTGTGACAGGGCATCGGCTAGGAAGTCTCCCTGCCCCCTGCATGAAATTGAAGCAGTTAAAATACTGCATCCATCACACTTGCTTTGGGGATAGTTTCCAAGGGGTTTTCAATGCCTCTAAATTCTTGTGATCAGTCCAGACCTCGAAAGGTATTCTGCTCCCCCCTAGGAAGTGGCTCCAAGACAGGAGTGCCCATCTTACTGCGTATGCCTCCTTCTCCCAAACAGCCCACCTCTGCTCAGTCTCTGATAGTTTCCTAGAGGTATAAGTGCATAGTTGCAGCTGGCCACTTTCATTTTTTTTCAACAACACAGCACCCACCTCTACATCACTAGTATCAGCTTGAATAACAAATGGTGCTCTCAGGTCAGGATGTTTTAGGACTGGTTCAGCTGCAAACAATCGCTTGAGCTTCTCAAATGTTACCTGGCATACCACTTTCCATTTTAGAGGTTGACTGGGTTTAGAGTTATCTCTCCCTTTGGTCTTTAGCAGATTTGTAATGGGGAGGGCTATTTGGGCAAATGATGGAAAGAACTGCCAGTCAAAGTTTGCAAAACCCAGGAAACTTTGCAGTTGCTTCCTGCAATTCCAATACCACTTTGACCTTTCAGGGTCCACTTCAATCCCCTTGTGTGATATACTGTAGCTCGGATAGTCTATTTTTCTTTGGTGGAACTCGCATTTAGAGTTTAGTGTACAGCTTGGCAGCTCGTGGTTTCTAAAGGACTGCTCACGTGCTCCACCTTTGTTTCAGTGTAAATCAAAATATCATCCAAGTACACTAACACCCCCTTGTACAAATGCTTGTGAAGAACTTCATTGATGAAGTGCATGAACACAGCAGAGGCTCCCTGTAGCCCAAACAGAAGCACTTTGAAGTGGAAACAACCCAATGGGCAATTGAAAGCTGTCTTCCATTCATCACCTTCCCTGATTCTCATGCAGTAATACACTTCCCACAAGTCCAATTTAGTAAATATTTTGCCCTCAGCCAAGTGGGCTAACATATCCTTCATTGGGGTAAGGGGTAGATGTTTTCCACATATACTGTGTTAAGCCCTCTATAGTCCACACATAGACAAGGGTTCCCATCTTTCTTTTCTCAGAAAAGGACTGAGGCCACCACCTGGAGCTGTGCCGGCTGTATAAAACCTTGGGCAAGATTCTTGTCAATGAACAACCACAGTTCCTTCAGTTCCTGTGGGGTCATTGAATACAGCTTCTATTTTGGCAACTTAGCCCTTGGCACGATCTCTATGGCACAGTCAATAGGCCAATGGGAAGTGAGTTCATACGACCCCTTTTCACTAAACACATCTCTGAGGTCTCAATATTCCTTGCGTATGGTGGTGATATCCTTCCCCTGTGTGGCTGCCCCCAATTCATGCTGTGGGGCAACTGCTTTCCGAATCTTTCCCCACTCCCAGGAGGGGAGCCCATTCGGATTTTTAATAGGCCCCTCCTCCAGTTCATGTAGGGGATCCATTTCTTTAGCCAAGCTAACCCTAGTACTAGGGGGGTCATTCCATCTTGGATCCCCAGTTTCTCAACTAGTGCTGGGTTTACTAGGCATCTGGTGCAGTCAAAATTCCCTCAGCCTGTTTTGGCGACTGGGTGAACTCAACAACCTCAACTCCTTTTAGCACAGTTTCTCTGGCTTGTGGTGGTTTGGTGGTCTTCCCCGCAGGACTGGGGTTCACTTTCTTGGTCGGGCAGCTGGTTTTGCACTCTGCCGCCCTGTGCTTCTTGGCTGCACTTAAAACAGGCAGTGGAGCGAACCTGCAGAGTTTGTGGCTTGACCGCTTCCCTCTTCTCCGGGGGCGATTTCTTTCATGGCCATGCCACATGGTACTTGTGTACTTGGTCAATTTCCACTTCCTCTCCAGGACATACCAGTTGTGGAAGGTTGCAGGGGCCCACCTCAAGATGCAGGTGTTGTAAAGGTCTGTGTTCAATCTACCTTTGTAGCAGCTTATGAGGATGTCCTCTGGCCAGTCGTTGAGTTGGTACACCAGATCATGAAATACCTTGGTGTACTCTGCCACAGTTTTGCAACATTGCCTCACGGTCTTTATGTGATCTCTTGCTTTGTGGTCAGCGACGGGATTCTTGAATCAATGGCAGAAGGCCATCATGAAGCAGTCAACGTTTCTCAGCTTGAGTGTGTTCGCATTGTGGAGTGTTACCTTCTAGCAAGCCATGGCTCCTTCCAGCACCAGGATGGCTCTTCACCTTGGCACCCTCAATGGGGATCTCCAACCCATATTTTTGCATGTATGTCAAGACATGGGCCAGGAAGAACCACAACTGCTGAGGATCTCCATCAAACTTCACACCCAAGGATAGGGTTTTGTGCCTCTTTGGTTTTGTCATGTCCCCCCCCCCGAGCACGGCTCAGGTGGGTATTCTTTTTTAAAAAAATATGTTTTATTGATTTTTAACATACACCTTAATATTTGGTAAACATCATGTTGTCTGGGTTAGTATTTAAAAAACAATAACAATTAATTTCTATAATTCTATAGTCCATATAATAACTTTACTTGATTTCCTCTTCTTCCAATAATATTCTCTTTAACCAACCTTAAATTAATAGTTCTTATTTAAATAAATGACAATTAATATAAACATTTTTCTCATGTTTCTACAAATAACCACATCAGTATAAAGCTTCTTTTCATTAATCATCTTGATTGCCTCATCATAAATTCTTATTTAAATTTGTTTTCCCCACAGTATTCAAAACATTCTGACTGATTAAGATTTTCTCAAAATTAGTTACACTTAAATATTTAAATCTTTTTTCTCATACAAGCCATCACATTTTTTTACATTTCTCATATCTTAAAAGAAAATAAGAGAAAAAAGACATTTCTTTTATATAAATCATCCCAACATTTTTATATTTCTCATGTCAAAAAAAAAAACAACACAAAAGAAAAAGGAAAGAAGGCATGCTATATTACTTTAGGGGCTCACCCCTCTTAAACTAATCTTCATTTATATTAAAAATCTTTCTAATTCTTTAACCATATTCAAACAAATGTTTAATTTTTCAATACTCCCTCTGGTACTTCCCATCATCTAATTTCTTAATTCTCACTTTAGCCTTTTTTTTTTTTGCCCAACATCTTTCCTGTTCAATATGCTTCAATGAGTCAAAGAATTTTCCCATAATTTTATAAATGTTGTTGCAGGTACAAAAGGCAAAACAGGTAAGATGTTTTTATAGGAAGGTTTCGCCTCTTCATATTCATTGAAAATCTTTTCCTTTTTGTCTTTCTTGATTTTATTTATTATTTTTTGTCTCTCAAGATCTCATAGTTCTCCTGGCAAAATCCATTTTACCAAATCTTTTTTCATGTCCTCAACTTATTTTGTAACCTTAAAGTGTAGTTTGTCTTTTCCATGTCCAGAGTTCCCTGTAAAAAAATTTCCATCTGGGTTAAGTCATATTTCCTAGTATTGTTAAATTCCATCTTGAAATCTCTCTCCTCTGTCTCATAATTAGGTTTCTTTTTGTCAGAGCTGTTCTTTGTTATTAAGACATTGAAGGTCATCAAGATCAAATTTATCTTTTCCTGGGCCTTGCCAGTCTCTGTAGTAGAGCAGCTGTTGTAATAGTTTCATACACCACTAGATGTCAGCACCAGTTCATTCAGTAATAAACATTTACTTCTGGTTTGATGATATAAAAGGAAAATCTTAACAGATTCCACCAATTTCAAACTTATCCAAATTAAGTCTTATATTCTTTTTATTTCAATATATTTGTCAGAATCCAATTATATTTCATTTCTAGCTACCTGCTCTGATAAAAACCCATTTCTTACTCTCTCTGGATTCTGTCATACTACGAAAGGGGAGGAGGATAAGCAAGGGGTTTTTATGACTCTCACTTCCTTCATTAAACTACAAAGTGACTGATGTTGATTCTCATCAAGAAGACTGACCATAACAATATGGCCATCGCCTTTCATCTACTCTCTCTGAAGTCTCCTTTTGCCGGCAGTGAGGGAAAAGGGGGAAACAATGCAATGCCTGGGATCTGGGAAAAGAGAGGATGAGTGATTGTCGCCCGGAAGAACTGTGGGGTGGGGGCTGCTTGGGAACACTTTAAAACATTGAAGGACGGGAGACAATTCCACAGATCCTGTCTAGCATGCCTGCAATCATTTTCTCTTAATAAAGATGCCTGTTGGAAGAGAGATTCCAAGATTTCTGTCTTCTTAAGATGTAAAGTGAGGTGGGTCCTTACATTAGACAGGATCTGCAAAATTAGTCCACCTGGAAGGGAGAACCTTGCTGGGGGACTTTGCAAAAAATACCATGTCAGATGATGGAGCAGGGAAGGGAGAAAGCCCCCCGGAGAGGGAGCCGCTGCCCTGACTGAAAACCTGCCAGATGTCAGGATCTGAGAGGTCAGATTCCTCAGGTGGTGAAGACGCGTAACCACAATGGGCGTTGGAAAGAAAGGTGAGTGGGAAAAGAAATCAAGAAAGGTGACCCTGAGATGGGGGCCCAACCAACCAGAATGGAAGCAGAAGATGGGGAAATCCCTGTACGCAAGCGAAGAGGAAGGAAGCTGGGCACCGCACTTAAGCTGGATCCTACAGAACACTGGCATTTCTCGTAATTTTGCAACCAGCCCCCCTCGCACAGCCCACCCCGCACCGTCTCCAGCCTGCCGCTGACCGCAGTGGACAAGGCGGCGGCCACTGGGGGAGGCCGAGGCCAAAGAGCCCGGCCCAGCGGCTCTAAAACACCCCGCGGCTGCCGGCATTTCTTGCCATTTTGCACCCGGCCCCCCTCGCACAGCCCACCCCGCGCTGTCTCCAGCTTGCCGCTGACTGCAGCAGACGAGGCAGCGGCCACCGGGGGAGGCCGAGGCCAAAGAGCCTGGCCCAGCAGCTCCAAAACACCCTGCGGTCGCCGGCATTTCTCACAATTTTGCATCCGGCCAGCGGTCCCAGCAATGGAAGGGGGACCGCCATATAGCTGGTCGTCGGCACAACAGACCTACAGTTTACTGTGGAGGCTCCAGTGAGGCCAGCGGCGCAGAAGGTAGTTTGGTGGCACCGCTGAAGGGCGGGAGGCTACCCTGAAGGGCTACCAGGTCCCCCACTCGGCCCTGAAGCAACCAGGTGAAGCCTTCCAGACACGCTAAGAAATGGACAGAGGCAAGACGCCGTGACCGAACAGGAGCGATACAGCGCGGTGATGCTGCGAGGCAAAGGCGGCAGCAGGCCTGGAGCTGCAATCCAGTACACCTCGCCGGCAAGAACAAGACAGCATCAAAGGTAACAGCGGCCTGAACGCCCCTGGGCCAATCTCCTCGGCTCGCCGCATTCTCCTTCCCTGTCTTGCTCTCCTTCCCCGTCTTGCGCAGCGTCTGCCTTCACACACCGGCCTACCTTCGCGCAGGCCGAACAGGAGGGCCTGCTGAACACTCGTGGACCAAACACTAAAGGAGGGGGAGGGGCTGGGCTTCATCATTGACAGTTGGAAGGGTGGAAATGAGGAAGTTTGTGGGGAAGGTGGGTGGTGGGAGATTCTCACATATGGTCGGATTTCAAATTATGGTTTGTAATGGTCTTTAGTTTGGAGCGAGTGTGAACTGGCTGTACTCTCTGCCGTAAAAGAGCCATCTGCTTTCCTTCTATCCGTCCTGAGTTACTTCTTGAGTCTCCCGCCTTTTTTTGATCCTTAAACTTATTCAAAAATACCATCCTTGTTATATCCGGATTATGCCTAAGGAAAGTTTATAACTTTAGCTTTAAGTATTATTGCTTAAAGAAACATCAGTAAGAATATTCTCCTGCAAAATACTACCATATGTAGAATATAGTAAACAAAATATAAGGGGGAAAAAGCCCAGAAAAAAAATGTGATAACGAACAGTTTGGATCCTGGCAGTTTTGCATTGCTATACTGTTTATCAATTGCACAGTAAAATTATTTGAAACCAATATTTTGTGCTATTCTAATGCACAACTGCACAAATATGCATGTAATCTCTGAGGAGGCTATCACATCCGGGCTACAAAAATTTGGTTAAAGCATTCGTGTTTGCTGATATTTATTTCCTTTTAAAAACTGGTTTGATTCTTCCTTTTATTGTTTAAACTGGTTTAATACTTCCATTTATTTCCTTTTATTCCCTTAAAACTAGTTTGATTCTTCCATTTGTTGCCATTTATTCTCTTAAAACTGATTTAATTGTTCTGTTTATTTCTGATCCACGAAACCTATAACCTCCATGCCATTTCTCACTCTTTTTATTCCTTTCTGCTTTGCTTTTTATTCCCTCTCTTTCATGTATTTTCTTTCATCTTCACTGAAAGAAAATCCCTCCAGGTCCCCACTATAATCTATGGTTCAAATGAAAGCAGCCTGTTCTTATTTATTATTTACTAACTTTCTGTAAATCTTGGTCCCACATTTAAAGGCAGGGTAAACATGCATTAAAATACATGCAGCAGCGGCACAGCATTAATGGCAGCTGGGGCTGTCTTTCTTACCTCAGCTGGCTGCCCAGCCTCGTAGGCGGTAGCAATGGTGTCTGAAGCTGCCTCAGCTGGCCACTGGTCTCAGCAGGCCCCAATGAGGCAGCTTTCACACTCACCGGCTGCCCAGCCTCGTGGCAGCAGTGAGGGGTGGGTGTGCATGCGCCAAAGTGTGAAAAATGGTCTTAAGTCACTTTTTAAAGTGCCGTTGTCACTTCAAACCATCACTAAGTGAACTGTTGTAAGGTAAGGACTACTGTACTTTATCACTTTTTTCCTCTTTTTTGGGGGGTCATCAAGTTTACATCAAGTTTTTGGCACCTTGCTAGGTGTCTGGAAAAGCCCTTTTACACTACCTGGATTGCAGCTGCTTTCTTGCAGGTATGTGGAATGGCGTGGGACCCACAGGGTTTGCAAAGTTAGGTGAGGAAGTTGGTTACAGCTTTTTAGGAAAGATAAAATAGACAACCAGGTTGGCGGGTGTGAGAGGGCGGCCGGCGGCTCCGAGGCACGTGGATCCTCCGCGCAGCTTCCGAGGTCCCAGATGTGCCGCTGCTTGGCTCTCCACCAGAGCCTCCCCCCCTCCCCGGGCAATTGTGTGGAGCTGCTTGTGCGTCCTTGGCAGCGCCTCCCCCCTTCAATCTCCTTCCTGCTCCATCTCCTTCCTTTCCCCTTCAATCTTCCTTCCTTCCTTCCATCTCCAACTCCATCCCTTCCCCTTCAATCTCCCTCTCCTTCCTTCCTTCCTTCCTTCCTTCCCCCTTCAATCTCCTTCCTTCTCCATCTCCTTCCTTTCCCTTTCAATCTCTCTCTCCTTCCTTCCCCCTTCAATCTCCTTCCTTGTCCATCTCCTTCCTTTCCCTTTCAATCTTCCTTCCTTCTCCNGAGCAAGGAAGAGTAAGCTTCTCCAGCGAGCATTGCTATATTGTTTTTGTGATTAATCACTATGCTTTAATTATGTTCAATTCGTAACAATGAAAATACACCCTGCATATCAGATATTTACATTACTATTCATAACAGTAGCAAAATTACAGTTATGAAGTAGCAACGAAAATAATTTTATGGTTGGGGGTCACCACAAAATGAGGAACTGTATTAAAGGGTCGCGGCATTAGGAAGGTTGAGAACCACTGAGCTAGAAGGAAGTGGGGAAGAAAACCATCACGAGACACTCTTCTGTTTTAACTTTTTTTTCTTGTTGCTTTTTGGAGTTTTCAGCCTGGTTTCGTGAGAGGGCAGCGTTGGGGAGGGGGTGTAGCTACCCTTCTCCAAGCCATCAGCTGAGCAAGACGCCTGCCTGTCTAAGCTCTTCCCCCTGTCCGAGGCTTTCATTGAGGATTGGCAGGGGGAGGGGAAGCTGTTTGGTTTTTAATTCCGCTCCCATCTGCTGGGTGGTTGCAGCAGGTTTTGGCCTCTTCTGTCATGCTTTGAGGTTACCCACAAAGCATGTTTGTTTGGGGGGGGGATCCCCACTCTGGTTGCTAAGCTTGCTTAAATCTTCCACCTCCTCCTCACTGGAGCCCCCCTTTGTCTGCAACCTGCCCTTGCCACGCGGCAATGGCACCTCTTCCCTGCCCCCTCCCTTGCCTTACTTCACCATGCAGGATGAGCCTCCTACCCACTGCCTCACCCGCCAGAGAACCCCTGGATTGCCCCCAATCCTGCCCAGCCCCCACAGGCATCTCTCCCCAGGAGCAACATCGAGGTGGCCATGCCCACTTGGCTACGCCCATTCGATGGCCACACCCACTTGGCTACGCCCATTCAGTGGCCATGCCCACTTGGCCACACCCATTCGGTGGCCACGCCCCTGGCACCTGGCGATGTATAAGTGGGTTTCAGGTTGCAGTTTGGGCACTCGGTCTCTAAAAGGTTTGCCACCACTGACCTAGGTTATCGCATATCCCCACAGGGCATTGAAATGGACCCAGAGAAGGTCAGAGCAGTATTAGAATGGGCACCACCTCGCACAAGAAAGCAACTGCAAAGTTTCCTGGGTTTCGCAAACTTTTACCGCCAATTCATCCCCTCATTTGCCCAGATAGCCCTGCCCCTCACGAACTTACTAAAAACAAAGGGAGCACCCTTAGTAAAACCTAGCCAGCCACTAAAATGGACAATGGAATGCCAAGTGGCGTTTGAGAGATTAAAGAAACTCTTTTCTGCCGAACCAGTACTGAGGCACCCAGACATGGATAAGCCCTTCGTAATACAGGCAGATGCAAGTGATTTGGCAGTGGGGGCTGTACTATTACAAGAAAACGATGAAGGGGTATTGCAACCCTGTGCATATACATCCCAGAAACTCACCAAAACGGAATAGCGCTGGCCTGTGTGGGAGAAAGAGGCATATGGGATACATTGGTCATTACTCATGTGGCGCCAGTTCCTTGAAGACAATAAGGTCCCTTTCCAGGTGTGGACAGACCACAAAAATTTGGAAGCCTTGAAAACACCCAGGAAGCTCAACCCCAAGCAAGCCCGCTGGTCCCAGCATTTTCACCAATTCCACTTTATGCTCAAGCATTTGCCGGGGGGAAAGAACTTCCTCACATGCCCCAATATAACAGCACGCGAGCCACCGACTCTAAACCGATGATGGTGGAATCACAACTGGCAGCGCCAGTAACCACCAGAGCCCAAGCTAAATTAAAACCACAGCTGGGTAGCCAAACCGGAATTGCATCATGGTGGAAGGAGAACAACACTTCGAGATAAAGGAAATCCTAGACTCTAGGAGATATCATGGGGCAACTCAATACCTAGTAGCATGGAAACAACTCCCCGCCTCACAAAATGAGTGGGTCCATAAACGTCATGTCAGAGCCCTGAAGCTATAAAAGAAGTTTCATACAGTGTATCCTAACAAGCCAGACTAACTTTTATACCTGTTTTGTTTTCTTTACAGGTGGATCTCTCTTATTTTTAAGGGGGACAGGATGTCAGAATCCAATTATATTTCATTTCTAGCTACCTACTCTGATAAAAACCCATTTCTTACTCTCTGGATTCTGTCATACTACGAAAGGGGAGGAGGATAAGCAAGGGGGTTTTATGACTCTCACTTCCTTCATTAAACTACAAAGTGACTGATGTTGATTCTCATCAAGAAGACTAACCATAACAATATGGCCATCACCTTTCATCTACTCTCTCTGAAGTCTCCTTTTGCCGGCAGTGAAGGAAAAGGGGGGAACAATGCAACGCCTGGCATCTGGGAAAAGAGAGGATGAGTGATCGTCGCCCGGAAGAACTGTGGGGTGGGGGCTGCTTGGGAACACTTTAAAACATTGAAGGATGGGAGAGAATTCCCCAGATCCTATCTAGCATGCCTGCAATCATTTTCTCTTAATAAAGATGCCTCTTGGAAGAGACATTCCAAGAGTTCTGTCCTTAAGATGTAAAGTGAGGTGGGTCCTTACAATATTTCTATTCTCCCTGAAAGGTTTAATTCGCTGCTTCCGTCTGCAGGAGGATGGGGCAAAAATCCCCCTCCTTCTCACTTTCAGAAGCTTCCCCCCCCCCAGGAAATCAGTTTCCAAATAGAAGAAAGAAAATCACTGTTCTTACCCAGTTCCAAACAAGTTGTTTACAGTCAGCTTGAAGGAGTACTTTTGGACTTCGGTTGCTTGTAGTTTGGGCTAGATTCAGAAGTTGAGATAGCCTCTTCTCCTGTCGGTTTTTGGAGGGCTTTTCCCAAACCGATTGGATTGACCGCCGTCTCTCCACAATCGGCAGGATTTCCCCCTTCTGTGTTGCCTCTAAGGGGCAACTTCAGGCCCATTTAGGGTTCCCTGGCAAGCAGAAATGAGCCGTAGGGAGCGGAGCCCCGCGATCCCTCAGCTGCTCCACTACTGTGCAAAAAAGGAAGTCCTTGGGTGGGTATTATTTTCTGCTGCTCCCACAGCTGCAGTGCCCCCAGCTGAGGTTGCTGACACTCCCATTGTAGTGTCTAATAGCGATACTCTCCCGCCATCCTCCCCTTGGGTTTGGCGAGTCTCACCAGCAGTCATCCTGGTATGGAACTCGTGGGCCTTGTGGGTCTGGAAAGTGTCCATCACAAAACGCATGGCTTGCTTAATTAGGAGATCGGCATGGTCAGCACCTCTGCCTTCTTCTTCCTTGTCCTCAAGTTCTTCCAGCTCTGGTTGCCATTGGCATCGTTGGTGCCTCGTCTGCCTTGGGTGAGGGTTATCCCTTTGGTTCTCCCTTCCCAGTCATCCTTCTTGCCGACACCAATGGACCATCTGAGTCTCAATGAGTCTCCTAGGCTGGCGACCTCCTCTGTCCACTCGCAGAGGTCCAGTCCAGGGGGAGCCCTGGTGGAGGCTACCTCTCAGCATTCAGCTTCCTCCTGGTCACTGGCTTGAGATCACATTGCTTGCATGGTCCCCACAGTAAGGCTAGGTGCCTTTCCGGGTTTACCGATTTTGCAGATTCCGTCTAATGTAAGGACCTGCCCCAGCTCGTCCCTCAGAAAAGCAAAAGTCTTCACTCCATTACGGTAAATCAAAATAACTTTTACTGAGAAAAAAGTCAGGCAGAATCTGAAGGTTCTGCTCAAAGAGCAAAGCAATTCTTTCAAACCCAACCCCCCTGAGTAGTCCACTGGCAGCCAAATGATGCCATAGGGATGTTATGAGAACACTGAGATGCTGGGTAGATAACAGGTAACTCTCAGGGTACAACGACCTTGGAACCAGGCTAGAACTGGCTGGGAAGGAGTCTGTTTCTTCTCCAAAGACATCCCCCTCCCTAATTCCCAAGCAGTTACAGGAAAAGTGAAAGCATGCAACGGATGCCAGAAGCCTTTCTTCCCCTCCCTCCAACAGAATGGCAGGATACATGCATGGTGGATCTGACAACCTAATGCATTCAAATATTAATCATGCTGTAACATACAATGTTAGTGTCAGGATTGACTTATTACAATGCCTGCTAGCTTCTGTTCTGTCCTAGCCTACATGAGTACTTGCTCAACCTCTTTACTCACGAGGAGAAACCCCTCTTCATGAACCAGGCAGGACCTGCAAGAAAAACAATCCCTTTATTTTTAGACACCTGACTCAATGTCCAAGACTTCAGAGGCAAGCAACACAATCAACAAAAACACGAATCCTCAGCGTGAATGGTTACCTTTGCCAACCAGCACCTCCCACACCTCCCCCCCTTTATAGTCCAGCCAGGGTGTGGCTTCTTAATGACTTTTTCTTTGCCTCTGGAGCCACACCACTTTCCTCTGTCTTGCTCGCCTCTCTTCTCTGCGCATCTGCGCATCCGGGATTGGCCCCAGATGTTCCTCTTCATCGTCCAACTCAGGCTCCCAAAACAGCTGTGTCTCTGCCCGAGTGTGAGTAAAGGGGCAGGGCTCCTCGTCTGACTGTGAGTCTTGGTGCTCCTCAGAGCCTTCCTCTGACTCCAATGTCACTCCAGGCCCCTCCTCCTCATCTGAGTCCTCAGACTCAGCTGCCGGATCCACTGGCTGGCGAGGGATCACAACAGCGTCATCATCTTGCCAAAGAAAAGGGGGAAAGAAATGGAATACCAAAAAACTGTTCACGGACCGTGAGAGCCTGCACCATTGCCACAGGTGCTCAATGGAGAAGTAAACTGTTCCCATAACAAAAAGAGATATTACTATTGGACAATGTGAACACCTGGGGAGTGGGGAGTGGGAATCTAATGTTTAACTAAGCAAGCTTTCATGCGGGAAACCTCAGAGTTGGTTTTGCTTCTTTAGTTCTGAGATGCTGTACCCAATAAAGTTTTGCCTGCTTGGACTTAATTGCCTTGAGGAATCCTTTAGTTGGGTTTGCTAGTCAGACCATTGACATTAAACCAACTCTCATCCATAGCATGGATAGCAATGTCGGAGACCAAGAAGGTAGATTCCACAGCAAAGCCTGGGATGGTCCCTCCCTGGGAAGCACTGACAACCACCCAAGTGGACTCTGGAATGCAGCCAGTGGTGATATGGTCCAAGGTGAGGGCTGAGAAGTCGGAACAGCCACTGGCACGAAGGGAAGGCATCATTGCCAGATTATTCTGTGCTGTCCCGAGAGCTCAATGGACAGGTGGAGTGTGGAAGGCTGCTGAGATGGAGTTCCCCCTGATCCCACTGGGAGTTGCAATAACCCTGGGGAGCAAAAGGAAGGCCAAGAGGGCTGTGGAGTGGGAAGAGTTGGTAGAGTGGAAACCACTGACCATGACTAGCAGCCCTTTGGTGGAGCAACTGCGGAAGACGTTTGTTGGGATGGAAGTGCGGGGAGCATCCCTGTGATGTCGCTGACCCAAGGAACGGAACCGGGAGTAAGCCAAGTGTCTGCCACCTCATCCCCCTCCCCACCACATCCACTGGTTCTGAGACGTGTGGCAAGGGACAACAAGACCCTGAGGGGCGGTGTCCCTCCCTTTGGTGAGCACTAGGCAAGCCCAACTGCCTCCTACGGTGGCGAGAGCCCAAGCTCAGGCCACCTAGCAAGTGGTGGAGGTGTCACCAGTCTAAGTATTGGTCTGGGATGACTACAAGCCCCCACCTTTGAAAGCCACATTTGATGGTTGACCGGAGAAGGTCACCTACTTCCTAAACCAGGTGTGCAATGACCTGGATCAGTACAGGGCAGCTTTCCTTGACGAGGGGGCCATCGTGAACTTCATTACCACGAATCTGGAGGAAAAACCTGCTGAGTGGGTGGTGGCATTCCATGATGAGGCAGTTCCAGAATTGGAAAATGTGGATGCCTTCCTAGAGGAGCTCCAGGTCAGGTTTGGAGACCCCACACAGGCCTGCTGGGCAGAATCCAGAATCCACTCTATAAGGCAGGGAAGCTGATCAGTAGCCAATTATATTCGAGAATTCTACAGCCTGGCTGATAGACTAAGAGGGTGGCCGGAGCACTTACTGGTCTACCATTTCTGAGATGGACTAAACAAGGAGCTATATCACAACTGCCTGCCCCAGGGGATCACGGATGACCTCAATGCATGATATCAGCTGGCTACCAGGGTAGAGTTAGACCTGTTGGAGTACAGGCAGCATGCAGCTCAGGAAAGTCACCCCCAAGGCCAGGAGAAGCGCCTGTCAATGCGCAGGTGAGGAACTCCACCATCGGTTTCTAGAGGCTTGCTTCCGATGTGGCAAGGAGGGCCATTGGACTGCTAACTGCCTAGCCCCCCAGCCTGTATCGATGCCAAGAGCCCTGAGCCAGCCTAAGCCAAAGAAACCACCGAAGATGAAGACGTGGGCAGCGCAAAAGGTCATGGAGGTTTTCCCCTTGTCCAGTGAAGGGAAGGGAACACCAACCCCCCACAAGCCTGGTCTGGTCTTCTATGCCAGCGATAGCGAGGGGAAAGACAACCTGATGGTAAGTGGAGCCATCACCCCACTGACCGAGTAGAGGTTTTAGTGTCCCAATCAGGAGCAAGGGGGAGCTTTACCTCCTTGTTAGACTCAGGGTGCACCCAGTGCTTAGTCAGCTTGAAGATGGAAAAGTTAGGGCTGAAACATAGACAGACTGAGACAGCCCACGAAGTTCAAGCAGGTGGATAGTTGGCTCATGGGGAGGGTGCCTGCAACCTGCCTAATGGAGCCAATGAGTCTCAAGGCAGGAGCCCATGAAGAGACCATTCAGTTTCTCATAGCCCCAAAGTTGGCAGAGAAATGGAATCCATCAATTGATTGGAGGATTAACAAGTGGTGCCTAAGGAACAAAGTTGAGAAATTGCAGGGGGTGGAGAAACCACTGAAAGTTAAACGGGCAACGTCATCTGAGAAAGTGAAAGCCGAACCAGTTAAATTGCTAACGAAGCATGTGTGAGCCGAGCCTCCCGAAGAAATAATGATTTGGCAGAAGTATTTAGCGAGCAGGAGTCAGACGTGCTCCCACCTCACCACCCCTTGGACTGCGTAAATTGCTGTCTGGGGCAAAGCTTCCCAAACCAAAGATATACTCCATGACACCACGAGAGATGGAAGAGCTCCAGAATTTTGAGGATAAGAATTTGGCTAGTGGCTTTATCCAGCCAGCAAAATCTAGGGTGGCAGGATTGGTGCTTTCCAAGGAGAAAAAGGATGGTTCTTTAAGACAGTGCATCAATTTTTGGGGAACGGGGTTTGCATGGAAAATATGTACCCCTCCCCCTCCTGAGAGACATGCTTGGGGTACCTGTCCAAAGGGAAGGTATTCACCAAACTGGACTTGAAGCATACTACTGAGTGAGGATTGAGGAGGATGGATGGAAAATGACTTTTAATTGCCCTTTAGGGTGCTACCAGTTCCAGGTGTTGCCCTTTGGATTACAGGGAGGGCCCGCTGTGTTCATGCAGCTGATTAACGAGGTGCTGCATAAGCACCTATACAAGGGGATGTGGGTGTATCTGGATGACATTCTCATCTACTCTGAGACAATGGAGGATCATGTGAAGTTAGTGAGAGAGGTGCTGAGAAAACTGTTGGAAGCTAAGCTTTATGCCAAGCTATCCAAGTGTGACTTCCACAAACTAGCTTGGTGTTGGAATCAGTGCTCAGTCATTGCAGGGTGCAAATAATGGCCGCTGACACGCAGCAGTTTATTCTTTATATACAGTATTACAAGCAGGAAAAGGTTTAACATGGCAACAGCCTAGCAATAGCACTGCATTGGTTAATCTACTCACCAATGCTTAAGGATAGAAAGTAAGAGGCCAGAAAGAGGGAAAAGTGGGCATTGCTGGTGCGAGCTGTTATCAGACAAGCAAGGCCACACACTTTCACATCGCTATGGAGATGTGAAGGGGGAGATAGATGCAGAGAGGGACGCCAGGAGGGACAGTTTTCCATCACCACCTTTATCTGTCCCTCACCTCTACAGCTTGGACTACCCGGGCTACCATGTATCTAGTGAAGGAGTGGAGATGGACCCTGGAAAGGTCAAAGCAATACTAGAATGGGAAGCCCCACGAACCAGAAGGCAGCTGCAAAGCTTCCTGGGCTTTGCTAACTTTTACCGGCAGTTCATCCCTTCATTCATGCAAATAGCTCTGCCCATTACTGAGCTGTTAAAAATGGGAGGAGGGGGGCTAAACCCAAACTGAGCCAGCCACTAAATTGGACTATGGAATGTCAAGCGGCCTTTGAGAAGTTGAAACAGCCCTTTGCCGCGAAACTGAGCCTTAAGCACCCAAATCTGCCACAACCATTCATGATCCAGGGCGACACAAGCAATATAGCACTGGAGGGTGTCCTACTTCAGAAGAATGAGCAGGGAAAACGCCAACCCTGTGCCTACACCTCCTGGAAGTTAACCGACACCAAGAGGCGGTATGTGTGCTGTTCCACTCACTCACACACAAAGTGTGGGTTTAGAGAGTTTATTGCTGTTCCCCAGCAATTCCCTTCACCCAGCCTCGGAACTGTCCCAAATAAATCCAAGTCAAGGCTAATCCACCAAGCAATGGCCAATAGTCCATAAAAAATGGAAAGTTGCTCTAACAAATAAGTCCACCAACCAAACTTAACTCCATCAGGCCAAACTGAAATATACCCACAGGAGCTCACTTGGCAAGAGAAGTTCAGAGTCTCCAAGGCACAAAGTCAAGCTGGAAGCACAAGGAATACACAACCATAAACCAAACATGTTGTTCCCAGCAACGCCTCCCTCTGCCTGCTGTGATAAATAGCTTTCCGATGCAGCCCATCAAGATGGGTGGACCTTCTCCTGAGTAATCTGGCAGATCTCCACTGCTCCTGTCTTTTCTCTGTCCTATGTGCTCTTGGATCTACCACGGAAGGCAGCTCCTCCTCATCTTTACTGACCGCTCGCCCCTGCAACCTGTCTTCAGCTGAAGCTGTAAATCTCTTTTGGCTCGATGTTCAGAGTCATTAATTAACTCAGTCCCTAATATGCCAGGAATGAGCTCATTCTCCCTCGAGCCAGCTTCTGAGGCTGTTGTGGCTCCGTCCAGTGGGTCCCTCTCATCAGAGGAGGAAGGCTCTGAACATGACGGAGAGGAGATGGCTAGGTCTCCCTCTCCCGGCCCTTCCCCTCTGGTGCAGCCTTCGGTGCCTTCCGACAGCGAGGAGTTTGGCCAGGAGCCCGGTGTTTCTGGGATTGGCCAGGAGCCTGGTGTTTCTGGACTTGGCCAGGAGCCCGGTACTTCTGGAACTGGCCAGGAGCCA
>NW_015386302.1:380053-382069 GCF_001527695.2 Protobothrops mucrosquamatus
CCTTTCCCTCACCCCCTTCTCCAGTCTTATGTAATCCTAATGGCACGAACGTGTCGGCATGTGCTGTTTGTGGGGGTTGCTTACACATTTCCTCCATTTGCTTCCTCTCATCACCTCCCTGCGTATCATTTAACTTCAACTGTAAAGCAGTAACCACGATCCCCTTTTCCCTTTCATCAGTGTGAATAGCGCACGGGGGTGTGCTCCCACTCTCCATTAGAAAGCCCTCGCCAGCCACCCTCTGCCGTCGAACAGCCCTGAGAGCTTAAGTTCGGAGCTCCTATGTTATGCTGCGTCATGCAGTGAGCCGTCTTCTCCACCTGCGTAACTGTTTCTGAGTAGGGAAGTCTCAAATCCTCTCTCCTCCACGTGCCCCCAGACGGAGGAGTGCAGCGGGGGCGTGATGAAGAATCTGGGGGCGGCAATAACCCAAGTTGCTGTGGACAACCATCACAGCACTTGCCAGGCAGGGTGCTCTCACCTCCTTTCAGACATCTTTCCCAATGCGGAAACGTCTTTAGAGTAGTAGCTGTTAAATTATCCACGCTCGAGGGTCTCAATGTTAGTGTTGGTCTCTTTGTAGTTCTTGTTGCTGCTTTCGTGATCCTGACGCTGTCGGCATGCCCGTCGTCACCCATCTCACGAGCATGCATGTTCTCAGGTGGGGGTCGGGGGGTCGGTATGGCCATAGTTCTTGTTGTGAGCGGTCCGGCTCAAGTGGTTACGTACCTCCCAAGCTCTTAATGTCAAATACGCGGGGCATAGGTCTATATGTCGGTTGATGAAAAATTCATCAGACAGCCAGGCCTCCTTGAGCAACCTACCATACTTAGTGGCGTCATTGGAGATAACCTCCGCTGTGTCAAAACTAAATTTGTGGCCATGCTCCACCATATGAGTGAGGATCTGAGAGTATTGTTCTCCCCTTCTGATGGCCAGAACAATATAGAAGGATAGTTAAAGGGGTTAATGAGAATGTTACAATGATTGGTTATCACGGCCCTATCACGAGATCTAGGGCCCGGATGCAGGCGTCGGTTTATTTATAACTGCTTTTCCCATTGATTGATTTTGTGCCCTGAGGATGTCGGAAGGATCCGACGGAAGCTTGGCCCCTATGATTGTATGCTTTTAAAAGTTTTTAAGGTTTTTACTAAACTTTTAACTGTCTTATATTCTCCTGGTGTTCGCATATATATATAATTAATTTAGCATAATTAATTCTCACATATATATATATATATATATATATATATATATATATATATATATATATATATATATATATATATATATATATATATATATATATATATATATATATATATATATATATATATATATGTGAGAATTAATTATGCTAAAAATCCGACTCTTGGGAATCATAGTAAACGAATAAAACCGAGCACCAAGAGAAGTAAAGTATAAAAGTTTAAAAATTTACTGAGCCGAGCTTTCGTCAGAACCCGTCTGACATCATCAGGGCGTTAAAAGAGCAGTCTGGGAGAAACCCTTATAAAGTGTGTGTGTCAATTGCTTGCATCCGGCTTCTGCTACGCGTCATTGGACCCAGCTGCTCTTGCCGTGCTAGAGGCAAGGTGCCTACTCCCGTGTAGGGGGTCCCTTTAAGTGTTTCAACGACTTCCTCCACTCCCGTCCTCCAGGTGGGCGTAGCCCTTTCTATCCCCCTCCGTCCGAAGCGTGCTGGTTCCTTTCTTCCTCCTTCTTTCACCGCTCAAGCGTGCCATTTGATTCCCCCCCATGGGGGCTGTCTCTAGTCCTCCATCCTCCCCCCTCTCACTCTCACTCTCCCCCCCACCCCCTCCCTTGCCCCCACTCTCTCTCCTCCCTCTCTCTCCCCCCTTGCCCCTTCTTCCCTCTCCCTCCATCCACCTCTCTCTCTCTTCCCTCTTGCCCTCAATGGACCGTGTGTGCATGACATCCAAACTCCCTAACCTTCGTGCTGCAGCGCTGATTCCTTTCTTCCCCCCCTTCTCTCATCCCTCAACCGTAACA
>NW_015386302.1:382169-383861 GCF_001527695.2 Protobothrops mucrosquamatus
GGGCACACCTGGCTCGCAACTCCAGAGTCGCCCTCCTATCCTCCATCTCATCCTGCGACAACTCTCGGGCACACACAGCCACCTCCAGTCGAGGGAGTCCTGGGCTACCTTTCTTCCATACGCCTCCCAGCGGGGAAACCCCTTTTGGGCACGGCGGGTGGGTCGGGTGCGGTGGGGGTCCGGATCGCCGTGTTAACCCGTCCTCGTTCTTATACCTCACCTCCCACGCTCCCCACGTGCAAGGTTGCGCTCCCGGTGTGTGGCTGCAAGGGTCTACGGTCATAGCGACCCCCATAGCAGTGGAGTCGGTGCAACTCTCCAAACAGCAACAGTGCCGCATCCCCAGTCGCACACTCTCCTTTTCTTCCCCCAAACTCCTCTCATGGCACTGGGTGGCATCCAGTGCGACAGCTACCGAGCTCCCAATATTCGTAGGCTCCAACGTCTGCACCAGCCTCACTCCAGCGTCCAAAGTCGGGGGGGTATCGGCATGTAAGCCACTATTCCTTTTTCGGGCATTGTCTCTCCCGAGTGGGGGAGGAGGGGCAGAGTCGCAGTTCCTATTGCGGTTAGTCCATGTCGGCTGCTTGCATGTCTCCCACGTCCTTAAGGTTAAATACGCCGGGCGCAGGTCTATATGCCGGTTAATGGACCCCTTGCGCGACAACCAGGCCTCCTTAAGTAGCCTGCCACTTTTGGTGGCATCATTGGCAATCACCTCCACAGCATCAAAGCCAAACCTATGCCCAGACTCTGCCATATGGGTGAAGATCTGAGAATATTGCTCCCCTCTTTTTACGGCCAATTTGTGCTCTTGAACTCTCCAGTAGCTACGTGGGTGAGACTTCCAAAAGGGTTAAAACGAGAGTTCAAGAGCACAAATTGGCCGTAAAAAGAGCCTACAAATATTGGGAGCTCGGTAGCTGTCGCACTGGATGCCACCCAGTGCCATGAGAGGAGTTTGGGGGAAGAAAAGGAGAGCGTGCGACTGGGGATGCGGCGCTGTTGCTGTTTGGAGAGTTGCACCGACTCCACTGCTATGGGGGTCGCTATGACCGTAGACCCTTGCAGCCACACACCGGGAGCGCAACCTTGCACGTGGGGAGCGTGGGAGGTGAGGTATAAGAACGAGGACGGGTTAACACGGCGATCCGGACCCCCACTGCACCCGACCCACCCGCCGTGCCCAAAAGGGGTTTCCCCGCTGGGTGGCGTATGGAAGAAAGGTAGCCCAGGACTCCCTCGACTGGAGGTGGCTGTGTGTGCCCGAGAGTTGTCACAGGATGAGATGGAGGATAGGAGGGCGACTCTGGAGTTGCGAGCCAGGTGTGCCCGAGAGTTGTCGCAGGATGAGATGGAGGATAGGAGGGTGACTCTGGAGTTGCGAGCCAGGTGGAGCCGGACGGGAGAAAACAACAAGGGAGATCGTCCGGATGAGGCGTGGAAGCTCCCACCCCCGCATGCACTTAGCATCGGCGAAATGGAGGGTGGGCACGTGACTGCTGGGTTACAGCCCGAGCCGGATTGGATGGGGGCGAACAAGGAGCAGAAGAGGGGACAACTAGATGGCACTTGTGTGCCAGGTGAGGCTAAGCGTCCTCACGGTGCACGGACACGGAGGAATGGGGGTGTGAGTGTCAATGCAAGGATAGTTAAAGAGAGTGATGAGGGGCACACATCGATTGGTTATCC
>NW_015386302.1:387327-389196 GCF_001527695.2 Protobothrops mucrosquamatus
CCCCCTTCTCTCTCCCTCCATCCACCTCTCTCTCTCTCCCCTCTTCTGATCTTCGCTCTCGGCGGGCCGTGTATGCGTGGCATCCAAGCTACCTAGCCTTCGCGCTTCGGCACTCCACCCCCTCCTCTGTCGGTAACCGTTCGGTTCAGTTTTACGGTAGCTACGATGGTCCCGACGGTCTAATTCCGGTCCCGGCTCCATCCCCCTCCAACTCCCCAGGTGTCCATCGTTGTTTCTTGGGGGATCCTGTTGTCTGTTCGAGCGGGACCGCGTCATCATGGCATGCGTGCTTTGTCCCGCATTCCAAGGGATTTCCCTTGGAGGTTTCAGGTCCGTTACTGGCACCGCCTGCTGGCAGGGGGGGGGAAGGCCTTCCATCCGAGCCTGCGGGGCATCTCTCACTTCTTGCTTCTGACGGGGCTGTCTGTCGTGTTCTATCCTCCGACGCCCCAGGGGGTGGTCCATGCACCATGCCCTAAGTGTCCGCTGCGCTGGGCACATCTCCACATGGCGGTTGATGGATTCCTCTTCCGTAAACCACGCCTCCTTTAACAGCCGGCCCCCTTTGGTGTTATCCTTTGCCAAGACCTGAACCTGGTCGAAGTCAAAGCGGTGGCCACTTTCAGCCATATGAGACCAGACCTGTGAGCGCTGTTCCCCCCTTACCGCCAATTTGTGTTCATGTATGTGGGTCCCCAACCGTTTGGACATCTCCCCCACATAGTTGCATGGGCAGTCCATGCATCTAATCCGGTATAGCACCGCTGACCTTTCAGCGATGGGGAGTTGGTCCTTGGGGTGCATAAGTCTGGCCCGTAAGGTCTGGTCAGGTCTATGGGCCACCTTGATGTTATACGGGGCAAGAAGTCTGGCTGTGGCTTCGGAGACATTATGGATATACGGAAAGGTGATGCGCCCGGGACGCTCCTGGGATTGCTCCTCAGACTTCCGTCGGGATTCCATCGCCTTGCAATGACGCCTCACAAAGTTCAGAGGGTATCCGTTCAACCGGAAGATACGGTGCAAATACCTGGTCTCCTCCATTCTCGACTCCATCGTGCTGCTGTGTGAACGGACGCGCCCAAACAGCGCCTTGACACACCCAACCTTATGGACTACCGGGTGGTTACTATCATAGTGGAGGATGCGGTCCGTGTGCGTGGGTTTGCGATAGACTCTGGTGTTGACCGTCCCATCCGGCAGTCGTTGCACAAGGACATCCAGAAATGCTATCGCACCCCGGACCTCATCCTCCACCGTAAACTCAATATCGGTATAAACCAAGTTGAGGATATCCATAAAGTTGGCCTTGTCATTCCGTTTGACGACCACGAACGTGTCGTCCACGTACCTAGCCCAAAATTTGGGTCGGTACTGGGACATAGCTATACGCTCCAACTGCTGGAGAACCGCTTCAGCTATCACGCTTCGGACGGGAGGGATAGAAAGGGCTACGCCCACCTGGAGGACGGGAGTGGAGGAAGTCGTTGAAACACTTAAAGGGACCCCCTACACGGGAGTAGGCACCTTGCCTCTAGCACGGCAGGAGCAGCTGGGTCCGATGACGCGTAGCAGAAGCCGGATGCAAGCAATTGACACACACACTTTATAAGGGTTTCTCCCAGACTGCTGTTTTAACGGCCTGATGATGTCAGACGGGTTCTGACGAAAGTTCAGACAGATTGGTCTGATTGTGAACACCTTGACATTTTCAACTGCCATACTGCAGTTTACTCTTTTAACAATATCTTTTGCCTTGCCGCCCCCAACTAGGGGCATAGAGCAGGCTCAAGTCACAACTGCGAAGTATTTTTATATCCAAATTTCTTTTTTTCTGACAAAGAGTAAAGAATTAAATTGGGAGACTAA
>NW_015386302.1:390021-417190 GCF_001527695.2 Protobothrops mucrosquamatus
TATATATATATATATATATATATATATATATATATATATATATATATATATATATATATATATGTTTTATTGGGGTTTTTTACATATTACCATCAATATTTAGTAAACAGTGTGTTGTCTGGATTTGTATTTCCAAATAATCAATAACAGTTAGTTTCTATAGTTCCATATTCCACATAGTAGCTTTCCTTGATTCTCTCTTCTTCCAATAATATTCTTTTATAGTAGCTTTCCTTTGATTCTCTCTTCTTCCAATAATATTCCACATAGTAGCTTTCCTTGATTCTCTTCCAATAATATTCTTAAATTAGTACATTTCTTGATAGTTTTAGAAGATAACAATTAAATATCTATGAATATCCTCCACCTCATTATTAAGCTTTTTTTCTAATTAATCATCTAGATCACCTTATCATAGATCCTGTTTTTAGAGTTCTCATTTAAATTTATTTTCCCCTCAATATTCAAAAGAAAACATTTTTACCTGTTAAAATTTTCTTAAAGTTAATTACACTTACATATATTGAAGTCTTTTTCCTCATATGAACCATCCCAACACTTAGATTTTTCATATCTTGAAACAGAAAGGACAGAAATAATATATTGTCTAAAAAAACAACCATGTCCCTCTTAAACTAGAATACATTTATAATCAATATTTCATTTTTAAAAGCATATCGAAGTCTTCAAAATCCATTATGTTTAAGTATTTAGTACATTTCCCTCATATAAATCATCCCAAACATTTTTGTATTTCTCATATCATAGGCAAAAAATACTACATTGCTTAAGGACCCTATTCCTCCTAAGCTGGTGGGAGTTCCTAAAGTTAATTCATTTGTATTCAAAATTTTATTTCTTTAACCATATTGTCAGGCCGACTTCAAAACCTTATCCCAAGAAAGCAAGACTCTTGTAACAGTTTCTTTCCAAAAGGAACTTTTATTAGAAGCTGATAGCAGGCATAATAGGCAGGATCTGAGGGTTTCCCGCTCAGATCAATAGGTTAAGAGTCCCAAGCATAACCCCACCCCAATAATTCATCAGTTTGAATGGGCCAATCCTCAGGTGTTGTCTGCTGTGGGAAAGGAGCTGATAATGGGGTCCTTTCCCATGCTTGTGAAGACGTTGGGTCTTCGCATCTTCCCTTCTGCAGCGAGAGATAAGCCAGATGGCTGGAGGCACAATCCTTTCTCACCCCAAGGTAATATCAAGGGAGTGACAGTTCAAAGAGTAAATATGTAAGAACAGGGGAAAGGATACATTGTAGCAAAGCAGAATAACATACCACAGAGCCTTCTTTGCTCCCCCTCAGGAGAATGGGAGAACCCTCAGAAAGAAATGAATTAGGAAAAGAAATGAGATTCCCCCCCACCTAGGAAAAGAATGTGTTCTGACATATATTCAAACAAGTACTTAGTCTTTAAGTATTCCATCAAACAAGTTCCATCATCTAATTTCTTAATTCTGGCTTTAGCCCTTTTTTTTGCCAAACCTTTTTCCTAATCAGTATATTCCATTGAACCCCAAGAACTTTTGTAGATGTTGTTGTCAGCACAAAAGATAAGCCAATTAGGGTGTTTTTGTGGGAATATTCTTCAGAGCTCTTTTTCTTTTTCTCTCTCTTAGTTTCTCCCATCATCTTTTTTCTCTCAAGTTCTTGGAATCTTGATGTATAGGTTATCTTTTCCATGTCCAGTATTTCCTGGAAGCTTTTCTCCATCTGGATTACATCACAGTTCCTTCCATTATTAAATTCCATCTCTAAGTTTCTTTCCACTAGTTTATGTTCAGTTATCTGCTTTACTTGATTTCCCTCTTTTTTTGTTTTCTGATCATTTGTTTGTTGTGATGATAAATTGAGTTAAGTTTTCAAATTTATTTTTAATTTCCCCATGGTTTGAAATTAATGTCACTTGTATTTGTTGTAACATAACATACATTTCCTCCTGGGAAATATTTATTTTTTCTTGATATGTTCTTTCTGCAGACCTCTGATGCTCCATAATGACCAAAAATCAAAGTTTTCCTTTCTCTGCCAACCGCTTTAAAGTCACAGTTTAAAAGTATTTATAATCCAGGAAGGTCAATTTTTTTTCTAGGTTTTATAGTTGTTGCTTTGTAGATAGTCCACAATGTTTTCTTTTCTTTTATTGCAGCTGTTCTTTATTTAGTTAAAGCTTTGAAGGTCACAATAACAAGTTTTTTCTGGGCTGTATATTTAGGGCAGTAAATATATATTTAGGGGTGCAGTTCAACGCAAAGTTTTGGCAGTAGTTCCTAAAGTTAATAGGTTCTTCCCAGGGGCTTAGCTCAAGTTTTCATCCGAGTACTAACGGGATAGCTGAAAAGGTGAACTTATTGATAGAGCAGTATTTATGCTGCTATGTAAATTATCAGCAAACTCATTGGGTGGAGCACATGCCTTTTGCAGAATTTGGTACATAACACTGGGTTCACCCCATTTAAAATAGTTACAGGAATGATTTCATACCAATGCCAGAACTTCCAAGAGAACCTCCCTCCTCAGTTTCACTAGCTGAGTGGATGAAGTCCCTAAAAGCCATGTCGGGGGATGTACAGAAAGCACTGAAGGCCAGGAAATCATATAAGAGACAGGCTGATCGGAAGAGAAATCCCCAAAAGAAGTTTAGCATTAGGGATAAGGTTTATGTATCCACAAAATATCTTAAACTGAGGTAGCCACATAAGAAACTAAGCCCTAAATATTTAGGGCCCTTCCCAATTGTTCGGATTATAAACCCAGTTACAGTCGAACTACGATTGCCAAAAAGTTTAAGACGAGTCCATCCAATGTTCCATTGTAGTTTGTTAAAAACGCTTCAAGGCTCTAGCCTAAGGCCAACTGAACAGGAGCCTCCTCCTCCTCCTCCTCCTCCAGTTATGGTAGGAGGGAAGGAACACTACAAAGTTAAGAGAATAATGGACTCACGGGTTTTTAAAGGGAAGCTGCAGTACTTAGTACAGTGGAAGGGATATCCCTTAGCTTAGCAGATGCAGAATGGGTGGCTGCTCACAATGTTAGTGCAGACTGATTAATAAGAAAATTCCATGATGCTTATCCAGAACGCCCCAAACCATAATTATTAATGAATAATGGTGAAAATTTGTGTTTAATGTTTTCCCAGGTCTGCCCTTCTTTCAGGGGGTCAACATGTCAGGATTGACTTGCTACAATGCCTGCTAGCTTCATAATCTTGCCAAAGAAAAGGGGAGAGGGAATGGAATGCCAAGAAGCTGTTCACGGACTGAGAGAGGCTGCACCATGCCAAGGTCATTGCCGCAGGAGCTCGATGGAGAAGTGAACTGTTCTCATAACAAAAAGAGATATTGCTACTGGACAATGTGAACACCCGGTGGGTGGGAATGAGAATCCAATGTTTAACTAAACAAGCATTCATGCGGGAAACCTCAGAATCTTTTGCTTCTTTAGTTCTGAGATGCTGTACCCAATGAAGTTTTGCCTGCTTGGACTTAATTGCCTTGAGGAATCCTTTTGTTGGGTTTGCTAGTCGGACCATTGACAGTCAGGTTCTGCACAGCAGTGCTTGAAATCTGCCAGACGATAACTTGTGCTATAAACTAACATCCAGTTTGTCACACTAAAGTGCTCTATACTGTGATAGATTTAGTCTGCCATGTACATTTATGATCCACTACACTCATCTAATGATTCCTTTTAAACTTTTTTTAATATATACTGTTTTATATTTTTAGCTTTTTGAAATTATTTTTAGACTCTGATGTATTTTAATGCTTTTTAACTGAATGTACTCCACCCTCCTTATGCTGATCTTTGAGGTTAATAAAGATTTAATTTGACTGTTTATTTGGAAGAAGAGATTGTTTCTATAGAGAAGTCCTGTGACTACCCATATAAATAACAACCCAGGGTAGATAGCTGAAAACATTCACAAATACCTCTCTACCGTTGCAGAGGCTCTTTACTATCCACAAATTCACAAAATACATACAAACAAACAAGGAGAGGGAGAAAGAATGTGAAGTATATAAATATGAGGACTAGGGACGGGAGCAAAAATAATAAAAAAACCTATAAATGTATGTATTTAAAAATGAGAAAACTAATTAATAACAGAATAACACAGTAGGAAAGGACCTTGGATGTCTTCTACTCCAATCCCTGCTCAAGCAAGAGACCCTATCTAATTTCAGAGAAATGGCTATACAATCTCTTAAAAACCTCCAGTAACCCAAAACTCCTGAAGACAAGCTGTTCCACTGATTCATTGTTCTCACTGTCAGAATTTTTTTTTCTAAGTTAGATCTCTCCTTGCTTAATTTCCATCCACTGCTTCTTGTACTGCCTTCAGCTGCTTTGAAGAATAGGTTGACCCCCCTTCATGGCAGCCCCTTAAATATTGGAAGACTGCTATCATATCCTCCCCAGTCCTTATTTTGATTAGACTATATATACCCAGTTCCTGCAAATGTTGATATATATTAGCTTCCAGTCCCCTAATAATGTTTGTTGTTCTAATCTGCACTCTAGAATCTCTACATCTTTTTGATATCATGGCAACCAAAACTGGATGCAATATACCAAGTGTGGTCTTAATAAGGCATTATAAAGCGATATTAACATCTCACGTGATCTTGATTCTACAAAAAAAAAGAGGATGAAATGTAATGAAATACAATGAGAAATAAACATGAAAAATAATGTGGTTACATGAATTCAGGAGAGAAGAAAGGATGCTTTCAACTGTGGTGAAATTAAGCATCAGAAGAATCATGACCAAATAGATAAGGATGATAAATAATGCATGTTATGGGAAGTTAAATATTCTAAGAAAGAAAATCACTACAAAGAGGGTTAGGAACTTAGTAACAATAAGCAGGCAAAAAAGTGACATTGATATTATATTTTCAAAATAATCAGATAAAACTTTAACTTAGGATAATATGAAAACTGAGCAATGTCATACAATCTTTCTTCGTTATTTATTTACAGCAGACTTTGTGCCGGACTATGCATGTTGTGCTTTCCATGCTGCAAAGTACCAATCATTTATAAAACACAAAGAAAAGAGAGTCAAGATAATTCATGATTATACCAGACAGTCTTTCTTTCCGATCTGGATCAGTCACCAAGATCAGAGATTTTATTTTCCAAGTTTTCGGACTCGTACTGGAACCCATCTTTAGGGAAGTTGGTTGAAAAACGACTTCCCCTTATCATATCACGCATCAGGTGAAAGCAATGCAAAACAAGTTCAGGTAGTCCTCAACTTATGACCACAATTGAACCCAAAATTTATGTTGCTAAATGAGACATTTAAGTGAGTTTTGTCCCATTTTATGACCTTTCTTGCAGCAGTTGTTAAGTGAATCATTGCAGTTGTGAAGTTAGCAACATGGTTGTTGTGAATCTGGCTTCTCCATTGACTTTGCTTGTCAGAAGGTCACAAAAGCTGATCACATGTTCTTGGGACACAGTAATGGTCATAAATATGAGCCAGTTGCCAAGCATCTGAATTTTGACATGATCATGGAGATGCTGCAATAGTCATAAATGTAAAAAATGGTCATTAAGTTACTTTTTTCAGTGCGGTTGTAACTTTGAACAGTCCCGAAATGAACTATTGTGAGTCGAGGACTACCTGTAAACTCTGAAAATAAGTGGGATAAACACTGAGGAAAAAAAATAATCAAAATTATTTAGCTTTTTTCTGAGATGCAACCATTCCTTAGTAGGTGAAAAACAGAAAATCGAACAACCAAGGCAGACATTCTATACACTGTTGGATTTATATCCTGCCTTTTACATAGAAACTCAAAGCAGGATGTGTAGTGGATACATCTTCATATTTTACAGCATTCTCAATGAAATAGGTTGGGCTGAGAGAGACACTGATCCAAAATCACACAGTAGCCAAGACTCCCCATTCCTAAAGCAATACCTTCTACAGCACTTTTAACAAAGATTATTAAGAAATATTAACAAAGCTGGAGATAATTTAAGCTACTTTAAGCTACTGGAAAAAATCAGAAGGATTACTGATTACTGGTAGGCAAGAACACAACCAAATAATATATTCTTATAATATTTTCTACATAAAATCTTGATATATATTAAAGGAATAAAATTCATATTGAGACATTATTGGAGTGAGGTGTTATATTTATCAAATTTAACATCATCTCAATCCAATTAAACCTTAGGTATTTACTATACATATAAATAAATAAAAATATAGAATACAAAACTAAAAAAAACTAAAATAAAAAGTGGAAATTATACACGCTTTGTCTAGAAGCCTGCATCTAGATTGCTTTTATAATCAAATACAATGAAAATGACAAAATGTTGTTACAGAGGCAAAGATCTGAATTATGAGCTTATATTATCAATTTTTCATTTTATTCCCAGCCATGCATAAATTCTATTTAATTGTGGAGAAAAATGGGAGGAGCGAGCACATACACTTCAAATGGGGGTGAGGTAGGGTATAAATCTAACTAATAAGTAAAAATAATGCATAAATGTGTTTAGAATTATTATAAACTCCTAATGTATTTGTTTACTTACTTTTAACATATTCTTCAAAACCTTCTTTCCCAAGGTTTAGAATCATTCGCTGTTTCCACTTCTCCAGGTAAAAAGCCTGTTCTACAGGCATTGTCTGGTGCAGAACAGATGTCACACTGGCCCAGTTGTTCTTTTGCATATCAATTTGCAAAGGCAGCCTCTGGTGAATTTTCTGATGCCAAGAGCTCTTCCTGGGATTCATTAAGGGAATCCAGTTCTTAAGAAGTTTTGTTTTTGTTTTATGAACTGGAAATTTGTATTGATACCCTGCATTGTCTTCTTCCAACAGTTTGGATCTGTCAGATCTATCCTTGCCTGAAGTGAGGTAATGGATCAAATTTCCATATTTTGGGGAGTCAATGTTTTCATACTCTGTTCTTTTCTTCTTATAAAAAGGCAAAGAAATAGTGAGGGATCTATGAAAAATATTTTTCTCACTCAACAGTGCTGTAAATACTGTCGAACTTCCACTTTTCCTAATCAACAGATGGAATGACCCCATACTCCAACTTGAAATCCCAATTTTTTTTCTTTAGGAAACACTTCTACTTCCTATTTCCTAGTGTAAAAGATAACATGTTATAATTATTTACTCTGAATTGCCACTGCTTTTTGGTAGGAGAGGCTTTATCATTAGAAGTCCTTCAAATGGCAGATTATAAAGTACTAGTTAAGGAAAAATATTGAGGTATGATTAATAGTACCAAAATATCTTTAGTTGTCTTCAATTAGTTTAAGGTTTTACATTATATAGAGTAAATGCACATTTTTAATTATTATACTTTATTTTCTCAGAAGTAAATACCAATACATCTGTCAGAACATTTGCTTGATACCAGTCTGCTATGTACTTTGGGGACAGGGAGGTGGGAGGGGGGGGGAGTTCTCTATTCACTGTGCCTTCTGGAGATACAACTTCAAGGTCCTTTGGAAATGGCATGCAGCTGCATACTGGCCAGCCCATAGTTGAAGAGACCATTCCCAAAACACTTCATTTGAATATGATTGGACAACGGGAGACCAGCCTTTGGAGGTGGCTGGGGTGGGAGAGTTAAACTTAGGGATTTTGGCACACAAATTTCAGTTCTGGTTTTGCTAAATGGGGTCAAGGATAGTTCTTACTTAAAGGCTCGAGCTGAGGCAGGATTGACATTATCAGTGAAACCTATTTACTATCGCCTAGTTCGTATACATACTTAGTTGAATCAACCTAGTGAATGTTGGATTTATGCAGAAGCAATTCTATGTTTGTCTAAGGTTAAATTAAGTAATTTAAGTCCCTTCTTTGTTGTGCAAACTCCATATTATAGAATTAACTGTTTCAGGATTGAGATCATGTCTCAATTATTATTTTTTTTTGCTGATTTGCTGCGACTGATAAAAAATATTGTTTTGAAAGATATTCAGAAATCCTGCCTCCAAAATCACTAAGGACAAATAACACAGAATAACAGGATTGGAAGGGACCTTGAAAGTTTTCAAGTACAACCTCCTGCTCGAGCAATAGACCCTAAACATTTCGACAAATGGCTGTCCAATCTCTTCTTTAAAGACTCCATTGTTGGAGCACCCACAACTTCTGGAGTTAAGCCGTTCCACTGATTGTTCTCACGCCAACTATCTTTTCGAAAAAGGACGCCTGTGGAATCTGCTTTCCTGAGGTGCCTAGTAAATGTGAAGAGGTTCTCGGGACCTCGTTCCTTAGGAATAAGACACGTTTTTAGCCTTATAGTGCCATAATACCCCGCCTGGCATAGTAAGCTGCTTCTCTTTTCCGGGGAGAAAATCGTCCCTTCTCTGGCGCCGTGGCTCGATCTCGCTTCCCGTACGATTCCACTTACCCTACTCGGTTCAGTTCAGTTCCATTCGCCAAGACGGATTAGTTCCATCATGCGCGAAGGAACGACAGGAGGAAGACAATGGCAAACCACTTCCTAAACAAATAAATCAAATATCTCTGCACATTCTTCGTCTCCTGAAGTTATCAGAGGTTGACCTGAACACGATCCCAGCTTACGTACAGCCCACTGTGGTCTGTAAAAAATGATCCTGTTTCTTTCCCCCTTCCGGTGCGGGAGGTTAGGGAAGAGCTCGTGTTCTTTTCAAATTGTGCCTTATTTCCGGTGGGGAAGAGAGAAAAAAAAAGACAGGTACTTTTTGTAAATATTTGTGCGAGTGTTTTGCTGTGAATCTAAGTGCACGCTGCTCTTAAGCTCACGGCTCCTGCTTTCCAGTTGCTACTGCAGAGGAGGCAGTAATGCTTATGGTTAAAGTGGACACGCGCTAGTTCACACGTAACTGTTTTACCGTAATAACTCAGCAAAAGTATTGCCCAGCAAAATAAAGCATTTTTCTTCTTTTACTACGTGAACATTTAGTATTAGCCAATCTTTAGCATTTACTACATTCCGAAGGCTTCCATATGTTCTGCGGAATTTGTTCCCAAGTAACTATAATAAGTGATTACTACCCTCAAGTCGAGCTATGACTTGAGGTCGGAACCACAATTCTTTTGCTACAATAGGAATTTTGTATTGAAATTTCGCTTTCTACATAGCGTTTCCTGCATGAGAACCCCTTAAAAGGGTTTGCTTTTTTTATCTCTATGGTCAAGGAGAAATGGGCAGTGCTTTATATATTCCGCAGAAAATATAGTGAGATGACGTTGAGAAGCATTTACGCAATAAGAAAACGACCGAAAGCCGAGGCTGCAGAATTATGGCTGCGGTTACGAGTAAGGTAAACAGGACGGACGAAAGTAAGAAAGCCTCGGAACGGAGAGGCTAGTTGGCATCCGGATGCGTATAATTGTTAGGAGATTTATAAATATAAATTCTTCTGATATATACATGTATATATTTGTATTCGGTAATTTGAAGCTGTTATTAATTGAATGAGTTAGCAGTACATCACCAGGCTTCTAATATCGAATCATGCCTTCTCTCTCCGGAGTCTCACGTTAGTGTAATTCGGTTTAGGCATGTTAGTACAGGCAGTCCTCAACTTATGACGTCAATTAAGCCCAAAATTTCTGATACTAAGAGACATTTGTTAAGTGAATTTTGTCCCATTTTACAACATTTCTGCCACAGTTGTTAAGTGAATCACTGTAGTTGTTAAATTAGTAACAGTTGTTAAGTGAATCAGGCTTCCACATTGACGTGGCATATCAGAAGGTTGCAAAAGGTGATTACATGATCCCAGATCACTGCAACTGTCATAAATATGAGTCAGTTGCCAAGCATCTGAATTTTCATCACGTGATATGGGGATGCTGAAATGGTCGTAAGTGTGAAAAATGGTCATACATTACTTTTTACAGTGCCACTATAACTTTGAACAGTCACTAAATGAACTGTTGTAAGTCGAGGACTTTCTGTATTGGGGTTGGTGAGAGAAGGTGATGTGCAACCTTAGCATTGCGGTGAAGTGGAAGCAGCAAGCTGTGGGCAAAGTATGGGTTCTTACTTTCCCACACACATTTCTATGAAAGTGTATTTAAATAATGCCAAACCCTTTTTAGCTGTGTTTCAGTCTTCTATTCATTTGTCCACAGGTCTTGGCCTCAGGATTGTCTTGAGTTTACATGAATATTCTGCTGTATTCTAGAAGGGCAATTGAGAGTCTGTTCCATTAGACTGCAAATTTGCTTTTTAAAATAAAAACTCATGACGTACAGTATGTATTGTTCAGAAGGTTAGTGGAAAGTGCTACTTTAGATAATGATAGAAGTAAAGGAAAGGTCTTCAAAAATTTAATATTGAAAGAGAAATTTAAAATTGAATTTGTTGCAGTGGAAATTTACTGAGTGGAGAATCAAGAAAGGATAACATAAAGGCAGGATGTAAGATAAATACGTAGGCAAAAATTAGCTGGGTCTTAGAGTGGGAAAACAGGAAAAACGTCTGTAAGAGGAAATGGCTAGCCAGGAAAACTTAACTAAACTGAAAAACAGGAAAGAACCTATTGTTCTAAAAGGGGGACATAAATATCCACAGAGCTCAAAATAACTATTTAAATGTCTATTTTTTCTTATTATTGTATATGTGAACATGATTTAATACGTTAGCAGGAAATGTGTAAGAAACGGACGGAAAGAGTGTAACCTCATAGTACCCTCAGCCAATGGGGAAAGAGGAGGGATGTGGCGGCCGGGAAAGGATTGTATAAAGAAGGGAATATTTTTGGTTGGAACTTTGGAGAGAACCAAGCTTTGATAGCTTCTCTCCCCGCTTATTGCAATAAACGAAACAAAAGGCCTTCACTGTGTCTTGGCTGGTTATTGGTCAGGCGAGCTTGCCTCTGGTCACGAAGGAAAGTAGCCAGGAGCATATAACAGATAATAAAGGGTAACAGTAGCAATAGCACTTAGATTTATATACCACTTCATAGTGCTTTACATCAGGTGTCCCCAATCCCTGGGCCACGGCATGTTTGGAACTGGGCCATGGAAGTGGTGGGTGAGTGTGCAGTTCCATTTGCATGAGCAGTGGTTGGCGAGTACGCCCTTGCCTGTAGTTTCATTTGTGAAAACGGAGCTGTGTGCATGCACACACATGCCACTCACACAGAACCATCCCCTTTCCTCCCCTGTCCCACCGGTCTGCAAAGCCAGAAAGGTTGGGAAACCTGTTGCTTCACAGCAGTTTACCGAGACAGCATATTACCCCCAACAATCTGGGTCCTCATTTTACTGACCTGGAAGGCTGAGTCAACCTTGAGCCATTCAGGATCGAACTCCTGCTAGTGCACAGCCACAGGATTTTGGAATTATTCCAGAATTGTTTCAGAATGGAAGGAGGGCAAAATTGGCTTACAAAGTTAATTAGAAACTTAAAATGACACTTCCTAAGACTTTCCATTTCTATCATAAACTTTAATTTCCTGTGTGAAAGGTGGGATATTATTCCTTTGCCCATCTATAGATTATGCAAAAGAGACAATCAACCGGCCCAAAAGAGAAAAAGACTCCAGCACCTCTCCACTAGTAATCAGCACTCAGATCAGCATAGATTAACCCCAAGGTCACCTTCAGACCAACAATCAAGTAAGCAATAACCCAATCAAGAAACTGCTACAGAGCCATTAGTAAACAGCCCAACCAAAGAATCCCTAAGATCACCCCCACCCACAGAGACAGGCAAGACATCAGAATATAAACCAACAGCAAACAGCACTCCTTATTAGCACTGATGATGTAGCCAGTTTTTATCCCTACTGCTAAATTTACAAATTTTTAATGGAGAAGTCCCTAAATCAGTCAAACTTCGATTAACAGTGTCTGAAATGTCCATATCGTAATTATCCAATGACGAAGAGTCTGCCATGCTTTGGACTATGGAAACATATTTGGCTTTACACTTGGAACAAATCTTTTGACCTGCTTCACATTTGTTTTCGCTACTTTTGTTAAATCATTGGACATGGCTAGATCGACTTTCAACAGCCCATGTTTAACTATGTGATTTTATTTGTTAAATGGGTTGCAGCCACACAAGGCTTTGGAACCTCGAGGAAGAAACCAAACTACAGGCTTGGGATCCTGAACCAAGAAACCCACCTGTGGCTGGTGTTGCACGGCTATTGGGCGTGCCCCCTATGGCAATGGGGTTGCTGGTTCAAGTGCCTGAACTGGTAGTGACCAACACAATACAATAGTAGTAATGATATCTATATAAAACAAACAAGACAAAAAATAATAGAATACATGTGACAAAGCAATGTCCTCAACGTTGTCCCTATTTTTAGGGCTTTAATACGTCAGCGATGAATAACCAGCCCTACTTTTTTAGGGGTTTGAAACATGCTCTTTCTAATGAGAATGATTTAACAGAGTTTCCAGAAGGTCCTTTTTTGTAAAAGCAGACTGAAAATACCCTATTTTGGTGTTTTTACAAAAAACATCAACTTTACACTCAATTTGTAAACTATTGGAAAGCAGTAGGAGAATGAAATTTTATATTTGAAAACCTTGTGTTGCTAAGGTATTACATGCAAAGTTTCACGTTTATCATACCTTTCCTTCCAGAGATATAAAAAGAGAAACTTTAAACTTTTTTTTGAGCCGCAATATTTTTGGTCAACTTTGCTCCAAATTATCTAGATGGAGATCGCTCATGAGAATGTGTTTATTATTAATAGAGCACAAAAAGTTGTACAAGATGGTTGTCAGGATCCAGTTATATTTCCTTTCTATCTATCTCCTCTGATCTAAAACCAATTCTTACCCTTTGCTGGGTCCTGCCATACTCCCAAGGGGGAGGGGGGATATACAGGGGTTTTTTACTACTTTCACTTCCTCTAATCACTACAAAGTAATCTTTTGTTTATTCACCTCTGCTAACCATTGCAATGTAACCATTTGCCTCTTATCCTATGCCCCTCTGAACTTCTCCTTACCGGGCAGCTAGAAAAGGGGGAGGGGGTTGAAAAGATACAGCCCCGGGATCTGGTTTATTTATCCATCATCAAAATAAGGGGTGAGGAGCTGTTGAATGATCGTGTACAACGGAGCCGGATTGATGTTATCTTTCCTGGATTTAACACCTAGAAATCTGCGGTCTGAATCGCTGGGAAGAACTGCGGGGTGGGGGTTGCTTAGGGACACTTTAAAACATCGATTTGTGAGGGAATACCTCAGATCCTGTCTATCATGCCTGCTATCAATTTCTCTTAATAAAAGTTCCTGTTGGAAGAGATCGTTTCCAAGAATTCTGCTTTCTTAAGATGTGGATTGAAGTGGTTCCTTACAATGGCCAAGTTTTGTTTCTCTCAACAAAATATTGCCGGAGATATTATGTCTCAAAGTTGCTGGAATCTCGGAATCATACTGTAGAAAGCTGCGGTATGGGGTCAAACAAATGACTATATGTCCGCAAGTATTGCATCTGCAAATGTAACACTTTACCAATGTTCATTGGGGACATGTGTGCATGTTCACACAAAATTCATCAAAATCCGTGATGGTCGAGCAGGGACCCCCAGACCACTTGACATGGAATGACCCAGTAGTAAAAATGAAGTTTTGTTTCTGATATTAAGGTAAAGGTTTTTTTTAAGCTGTTATATTTTTCTGAATATTTTTATGGCTTACAACAAGATCTCTGTGCTATTGACAGTGAAGTTTGTGGCAAAGTCAAAGTCCGTCTAAGATGAATGTTGGATTTTCTAACCCTCCAGATTGTATGGAGTTAAGCAATCCATAGTTGGAGTGGGGATGAGGATAGGAATAAACTCTTTTAATTGTGATATTCTCCAATAAGACATAATTCATTGTTTTATTAGCCCGTATTTTGCCTCAATGAACTCCCATCAAATTTTGGCTTACAGCCATGATCCATTTTTGGTGAATATTTGGATTCAGATATTCAGTTTCTCATTGGCTCATAACTCATAATCAGAATGTAAGGATACAACTCTGAACCAATATTTGCACTGGTGGGTCATGTGCCAAACAAATATATCTGCTAACTCTAGCTGAGTTTTTGAATAACCCTCTACATCTGTCCAGATTACAGAAAGAATTCTTTGTTAACTATAGATATTAACCTCATTTTTTTCCATTGGGGATTTTTTTTGTTTCTGCAGTTGACTTCACTGTACAGGAATCACAAGTGTTATATGCTTAGTATAGAAGCAGCAAAGGGGAGTCATACCTGAAAGCATTCTTTAATTTTTTTTAAATGATCTAAGTGTAATGTAACTTAAAAAACAGTATTATAAGTAGCAATGGTGCTCTCTGAGGTTGGTTGGTTGCTTACTGGGCATAGAAGATGTCAGATAATGAAATATCTGCAAGCAAACAGCCAAGCTCACAGAGCGCCAAGGACTCCAGAGTATCCCTGAGCCACATATATTCTCTTCTACTGGATAAGTAGTTAGGAGTTAACATTATGATTATCAACGCTGACATTATATGATTTTGATTTCTCACGTATAGCTATTTTATGGTTAGAATCTACTGTATCTTAACTCAATGTAATGTAAAAAATATTTTTTTTCTTGGGGGAAAAAGGAATCTCTAGAAAATTCTACTCTTGTGGGAAACTCTGAGAAACTTCTAAACCAACCACTACTAGAGAAACCCTATTCTTGTCTAGGTCTTTAATTACCTCTTCAGCACCATTGCAAACCTTGACTGTTCTTTCTCATTGTGAGATGGTCTGAAGCAATGACAGTAGCAAAGTTAGGGAAAATTTCAAAACTATCACAGGAATATCTGGGTCCTATGTTATATAATATTCTGAAGAGTCCACTTGGAAGAAGATATATACATATAAGCCATGAACCAATAGAGAAGCAATAGGTATGTAAATGTCCATTACTTTTAAATATTATTTGAAAACAACTTCTGACATATTTAGTGCCACAGTTCTTTGCTCCTTGCTACGTACAAGTTACAGAGTGATGATTCTCTCCTCTTTTGCTGAAAGTTTCTCCTCTTTTTTTAACTTTCATATTTAGTCTATTCTGCTTTGCTTATAAAGAGTTGGTTACCATGCAAGGAGTTGTGGCTTATTAAATATAGTTTTTCATGACTTCATTGATAAAACAGGTAAACTAAGAAGAATAATACCTACATTTTTCAAATACTCATAATCATGATTCTGATTTAACAAAGGTAGTATATTACTATCATAATGACCTTGGAAACAACAGGCAGAATCTGACTTTTTCAAAAATATGGTTAAGAAATAAAGTAAGATAACAGTTTAATATATGAAACAGAAAAGGGGTTGCTAGCAATAATTGCTGATTGATGAGTGTTTCTATCCTGAGAGATAAGAGAAAATACCATGAAAATTTTAAAAAGAGGGAAGGAAATAAAAGATATACTATGTTCAGCTTTACTGCATTAGGATGGTAGAGGAACCTTTAGCATTAGGCTAAATCCCAAAATATTTTTGGAAAAAAAAATGACTGTCATAATTGTATCTATTAGAGTTAGAGTACAAAAGAAGATGCTTAATGGGAACTTCAAGTCAGGCTATACGTATCACGGCAATATTTTTAGGGATCCCAGCATTAAAGATTTAAAAACGCTAGAACAGCCACAAAATTAGGAATTTCAGAGGTTCATTTGGCACAATCATTATAGATTACTCTAATATTATAAATTATTTATAATGTTAATTCCAAGCTGCCATAATCAGTTAATGGTTGCAAGCCAGAATATGGTTAATCCTATTGTCAGGTCTGCCAGCTTCATACTCCGCTGACATCCTGCCATAAAATTGGGGGGGGGGGGCAGGGAGGAGGAGATTGGGAAAGTAAGGGAGAGAATGGCAGAGGTATTAATCCAGAACAGACCAGCTGATCAAGGATGGAGCCATGAGAATGGAATGTGAAATTCCACCAAACTAGTGCCAAACCTCAACATCTAACTTGAACATCATTGGACACTGATGGACTGGTCAAGGGGGAGGGCCAGGGAAGAGGGAAAAACACAGGCTTTGCATGGGAATATTCAGATCCAGCTTTGCTTGTACTATAACGGCTTGACTTTAGTAAAAGTGAACCTTTCACTTTACAAATGGAGTCGAGGGTCTTCCTTTCCTAAATGCCCAATGGGCCAGAAGCTGGGACGAATTGTGATTGATGATAGACAGTTGGAATGTTCTTCTTTTTCTCCAAGGCATTAATATTTCTGTATTTGGTTCTGTGTTCTTATGATATTTTTGGTTTTGTATGCTGCCTTTGTTATGGTGCCCTTATTGATTTAATAAAACTGTATTATTAGAACAAATAAAAAAGAAGTCTCCTTCCATGCTAACTAGATTTACTGTAGATATAATCCTTGACTTACAACCATTTGTTCAGCTACCATTCAAAGTTATAATGGCATTGAAAAAATGACTTGTGACTGTCCTCACACTTATGATCTTCACAATATTCCCCTCATGTACATGATCACAATTCAGGTGCTTGGCAATTGAAATGTAATTATGACACTTGTAGCATCCCAGAGTCATGTGATCATCATTTGCAACCTTCCCAATCTGCTTTTGACAAGCAAAGTTAATGGGAGAAGCCAAATCCACTTAATGGTTGCAGTGATTCACTTAACTATGGCAAAAAAATTATACAATTGAGCATGACTCACTTAACAATTGCCTTGCTTATCAGTGGAAATTCTGGTCTCAGTTGTGATCATAAGTTGAGGACTATCTGTATTTAATATGTTGTTGTTTATTCCATTCCCTGTCCTTTAAATACATGCTGGAGTGCCCTCTTTTACTCTGCAATCACTTTCTCTCAGTAAAAGATCTTCTTTGAAACAATGCTTGTTTCCTGAGTTGTGCTTTCCAGGGGGAATAGCTGAGGCAAGTCCTTATAGCTCTTGATAAAGCTAGGTTGAAAAGCAAAGATGTCTCGTTGACAGAAGTATATCAGGAAAAATGCTATCAAAAATTTGAAAAAGTTTCTGAATCTGCAAAAGAAGGTAAAGCTTTGCTAATAAGACACAATATAATATGAATTCTTCATGGTACATTCTGAAACATGTTTGTAAATGTTGAGAAATATAAAGAAAGTTAAAATTCTGACTTTCCATATGCAGTGTAATATTTATATGGGCGAAACATGATAACTGTTAGACTTTGTAGTTTTATGACATAGTGACTGCAGGTCTCGAACATTGTCCCCAGATTTGCGTGACTTTAAAACTTAACCACAAAATGGATACCCTGAGCAAGGATGGGAGGCACTCAGTAAAATGGCTCTGTCTTCACTCTGCTTCATGCATTTCTGAATTGTATTTGGTTGTCTGTGTATGTTTATGTGTAAAACAGAGCGGCCTAACCAGTTGTAGTTTTAAAACCTTACATCTGAGAAATCAATGAAGAGGAACAGGTGCTTTGTAGGACACAGGTCCCCACTGAAGGTATTTCAGCAGGGAACTAGAACACCTAGTTCAGCTATATAGTATTGGCTTTTCAGTTCCTTGCTTTCCAAATTCATGGTGCTATTTATTGTTATAACGCTTGTGAAGTTTGATTGTACTTTTAGATAGTTGTATAAGTGTATCTTATTGTGTGTTATTTTTAATCTTCTGAGTCTGATCATTATTTATTACATCTGTTTATTATAACTTCTATTGGCTGAGCTGTTGGTTGGGAATGAATGGAAGTATAATTTGTCTCAATGATAACATGTGGACAGAGCTGCTTAATTCATTCTTTGCATCAGTCTTCATGCAAAAATAAACTATAGCCCAATCTACCAAAAACATCTGTAAAAGACAGACTAGAAATCAAACTTAAAATGAGCAAAAAAATGGTAAGAGAACACCTATCTGATCTTGATGAACATAAATCACCAGGACCTGATGGAGTACATCCCAAAATTCTAAAGGAGCTGGCAGATGTCATCTTAGAACCATTGCACCATATCTTTAAAAAATCCTGGAGCACCGGGGAACTACCAGAGGACTGGAAAAGAGCTGATATTCCCATCTTCAAAAAAAGAAAGAAAAAAAAACACCCAGAAAACTACAAACCAATCAGCCTAACATCAATATCCTGGAAAATATTGGAAAAGATAATAAAAAACAGATCTGTAAACATCTAGAAACAAGTAAAGTAATAACTAAAAGTCAGCAGATCTTGCCAAACCAATCTTATTTCATTCTTTGACAAAGTGACTAAATTAATAGACCAGCGAAATGCTGTGGACATAGTATACTTAGACTTCAGCAAGGCATTCAACAAAGTAGACCCCAACTTATTCTTGGTAAGTTAGAAAAAAGTGGGATAGATAGCATCACTATCAGATGGATTTGTAACTGGCTGACAAACTGTACTCAATGAGTAGTCCTTAATGGTACTATGTCTACATGGAGGGAAGTAAGCAGTGGGGTACCACAGGGTTCCGTCTTAGGCCCAGGACTCTTCAATATCTTCATAAACAATGAACAAATAGAAGGGGAACTTATCAAATCAGATGATACTAAGCTGGCAGGAATAGCCAACACCCTAGATCAGAGTCCCCAACCTTTTGGGCACCAGGGACCGGTTACTTGGAGAGAAGTTTTTCCACGGACCAGAAGGGGTGCAGTTTTGCGTGCTGCCTGTACCCTGCAGATGGGGCTTTGCTTATTTGTGTGGACCAGTTGCTGGCATGCTGCGGCCCTATACTGGTCCATGGACCAGGGGTTGGGGACCCCTGCCCTAGATGATAGGCTCAAGATCCAGATGGATCTTGACAGACTTAAACACTGGGCCCTATCTAACAAAATGAAATTCAATGTAGGCAAGAAAATCCAAAAGTACACATATAGATTGGGTGAAACCTGGCTTAATAGCAGTAACTGAGAGGAATCTTGGAGTCCTCATGGACAATCAATTAAATATGAATCAGTAATGTGCAGCAGCAGCCAAAAAAGCCAATGCAATCCTAAGTTGCATTAACAGGGATTCAATCAAGAAAACGTGAGGTACTAATACCACTCTATAAAGCCTTAGTAAGACCACATCTAGAATACTGCAACCAGTTTTGGTCTCCACTCTACAAAAAAGATGTTGAGACTCTAGAAAGAGTGCAGAGAAGAGCAACAAATATAATTAGGGGACTGAAGGCTAAAACATATGACGAACAGTTACAGGAACTGGGCATGGCTAGTCTAGTGAAGAGAAGAACCAGGGGAGACATGATAGCAGTGTTCCAATATTTGAGGGGCTGTCACAGAGAGGAGGGGGTCAACCTATTTTCCAAAGCACCTGAAGGCCAGACAAGGAATAACTGGAAACTGATCAAGGAGAGATTCAAACTAAAAATAAGGAGAAATTTTCTGACTGAGAACAATCAACCATTGGAACAATTTGCCTTCAGATGTTGTGGGAGCTTCATCACTGGAAGCTTTCAAGAGGAGTGTCAGGCCCCATGAAACATTCCTGGGGTGCTGCCATTCAGTTGGGAGGAGAGAGGCTTTGCTCTGCTTGGAGGGGGGAAGTTGTGGGCTCTGGGATGTGTTTTCTTTGCTTTGTTCTTGCAACCTTTGATGTGTCTGTTTGGGTGTGAAAGGGGGGAGGAATGTGCCTGAGGCCATCTGCCTTGTCTCTACTTTGCTAGGAAGAAGATGCAACACCTGGGAACATCGCTTTATCGCTCTTTCACCTTCTAGTTCCCATACAACTTCACACCTGTGGATTGGCTGGAAATGGACTGGGCAGTTGGGCACTTGGGAGGGGTTTGAAGATTGGGACTTTAATGTAACGATTTGCGCGGGAAATATTCAGATCTTCCATTGCCTTTCTGATTTCATTATCTCTCAATAAAAATTCATGTTGAAACAATGCCAGTTTCAAGAGTTCTGCTTTCTTGGGAGTACTAGCTGAGGCAGAACCTTACAAAGAGACTGGACTGTCATCAGTCAGAAATGGTGTAGGGTCTCCTGTTTGGGTGGGGGTTTGGACTAGATGACTTAGAAGGTCTCTTCCAACTCTGTTTTTCTAATTTCTAATTTCTAATCCCTACAAATAATATTCTATAACTTGATTTCTTTTGTTTTTTTGTTCCTTCTCACAAAATTCTTCAAAGTCTTAACAAGTCTCTTGTAAATAGGAAAATTATCCAGGTCATTCTCTTGATTTGTTATTTATATACCCTTTTAATTATTGATACATTATGAAAGGAAAAAAGTAACGGCTGCTAAGGCCTCTATATTAAGATAGTAAAGCTTGCTTATAAAATATGTAGCCAAAACCTGAACTATAGCCTTTGAGTAATGTGTTTTTGCAAAACTTGTGGTTTGCACGTATGTCCTCATATTTGATAAACAAGGAACTGGAACTGACTCAGTTACTGTTACGACCCCAAGTGTCATGGGCATGTCATAGGGTTGTCATAAGGAACTGATTTCAGGTATAAAATATCGGAGCTAAGGAGGAGTCGGGGCCAATGGGTCACAAGCGTCATACGCGACTGCTTGTGTGGTTGGCCCTCATTGCAATGGATTATTGAATGTAGGTATTAATTATGTGTTTTAAATTCTAATAAAACCTCTGGATCCTAAAGTGAGACTTTTGTGGTGTGATTGTCTCTTGTTTCTCTTTAACAAGTTTTTCCCCTGACAACATCAACTGGTTTCTCTTGTATGTCCAGTAGACCATCTTTTTCCTTGTTGTTCTTGTAGTTTGTTATTTTTAAATCAACTTTCAAATCAATCTCAGTCATGTCAGGTCAAATTGTTCTTCTTCCATCTTTTAAACACAATCTATCTATAAAATTATATAATTCATCTGGACCCTTAGTATATTTGTAACTTTCTAAAATCAAAATTTTAATCTACTTTCTGTTTATTAAAGAAATCAAATCCTTAAATTTGTATTTAAAACTTCTTTAAATAAGAATTGAAAGAAACTCACACAGTGCTTTAAAACATGTTAGAACATAGAATAACAGGGTTGGGAGGGATCTTGGAGGTCTTCTAGTCCAATCCCCTGCTCAAGCAGGTGACCCTATACCATTCCAGACAAATGGGGGTCCAGTGTCTTCTTGAAAACCTCCAGTGATGGAGCACCCACAACTTCTGAAGATGAAACTGTATTCCAAGTGTTGTCTCACAGGACTGCATTTTTTTTTGGCGGCTGCACCACACTGCTGGCTCATATTTAAGTGGTGGTCTACTAGCACACCTAGATCCCTCTCACATTTGCTAATGTGGAACCATGTATCATCTATTTTATATCTGTATTTGGTTTTTCCTGCCTAAGTGTAGGACCTTACTTTTCTCACCACTAAATTGCATTTTGTTGGTTCAGACCCAGTGTTCAAGTCTGTCATGGTCCTTGATCTACACGTTCTCCTTCACTCACAGCTTGACAAAAAAAGGGAGACGGTTGTGGAATGGAATGCAAAGGTGGGGGCATAATATCTAGGCAACCGAGGCATCTCTGGAAGTTAAAAGGACACCAAGCGTGGCTAGCTGTTTTCTCATAACAAAATGAACAGAAGTGATTGGTGGATATAATGGACTGTGTGGCTTGAAAGAAAAGGGGGAAATAACTATGTTTGCATTTGCACAGGAAATCCAGAACTGGTTTCGCTTCTTCTGTGCCAATGTAGTTTTTCAATAAAGTATTATACTCTTGATAAAAATATGTCCCAGGAGTTTCTTTTCCTAGAAATGCCAACTGGACAGTTGACAGAGTCTATCATTTAAAGTATTAGCTATTCCCACAGATTGGTGTAGTTGCAAATCTGATGAGTTCTCCTCGTCTGGATCATTTATGATAGCAGTCCACAACCTTTGTGGCTTGGCAGCTGGACTGGGTGGGAAAGAGGGGAACTGGGCCATGTGAGCAGCAGACTGGCCCAATTCCAAATAGGCCATGGTCTGGTAGTGGGTCGTGGCCCAGGGGTTGGGAACCCCTGATTTATGATGTTGAAGAGCACTGTGCCCAAAACAGAATCCTGAGTTACCCCACTGCATGCTTCCCTCCACAAGATGTGGTACCATTGTAGTTGTACCAAGTCTGGTTAGTCAGCTAGTTGCAAATCCATCTGGTGGTGGTACTATCCCACATTATTTGATCCTGCTGATAAACCCTTGGAGGAAGACAAATAGAGGTATGTCACACATAGAAGGAAACACAATAATCAAACAAAAAAGCAACATACATCTAACAAACCCCTACTGCCCAATCTAACCCAACCAGAAGCAGCCCCATTAAACTGAGCAATCAATTTCTCCCCCTAGATGGAAATACGCAGATTCACAACCTTCACCCCAAAGAAAACATGCGGACACCTAGCAAAGAAACATCACCAAATATCCCTTAAAAAGTCACATCAACAAACACACCTGCAATAAACAGAAAAGCACCCCAGACTGCAGTCCCCCCAAAAAGCAAGGCGAGTGTTGGTAATAGGAGATTATATCCTCAAAGTAACAGAATTAGTCATCTGCAGACCAGACATACAATTCTAGGGAGATATGTTGTCTCCCTGGAGTGAAAATCAAAGATGTGGCTGAGAACCTAAGCAAAATAATTAGGCCCACAGATTACTACCCTTTCCTCCTCCTTCACATTGATACAACAAAAAACCTGAGTACAATATTGAGAGATTATAAGCAACTAGGCCAGAGGTAGGCAACCTTGGCCCTTTTATGACTCGTGGACTTCAACTCCCAGAATTCATGAGCCAGCATGGCTGGCTCAGGAATTCTGGGAGTTGAAGTCCACGAGTCATAAAAGAGCCAAGGTTGCCTACCCCTGAACTAGGCAATAAAATTAAGAAGCTAGGAGCACAAGTAGTGTTCTCATCAGTACTCCCAATGAAAGTGTCATGGTTCCAATAGATGAAACCCCTTAAAATAACTTCAAGGCAAAATTCTTCCTCAAAGAACATTTTATTCAGGAAACAAAGTATCGGCACTACATAGTTGAACCCAAAAACTAAATTCCCTTCCCCCAGATACAAAGTAACAAAGTGCAATTCCCACCCCCAATAAGCTGTCATAAATCACATTCTCCAATTAGCCTAAAATGCGGGCCTTCTCCCCAGCTCCTCAGCCCGCCAAAATGTTATCAGCTCGTCCTTGGGTTCCCACAAAGCAGAGTTATTATTATTATGACTAGCTGAGCTTGAGCTTTCATCCCAACCCCCCCTTCACCTGATTTCTAAATACAAGAAAAAACATGTTAAAAGAAAAGAGAAAATGGCTGCATTTTCATCAGTTGTCAGAGCGGGAACATCCAATGTTTGCAGCGTTGACATCCGGCCCCCCTTACAAAAAGGATAAATCCTGCAATTCAAACAAAATCGTAGGTTAGGGGTTGCCCCTTGGTTTATTAGGGTGCTTTTCATAGAATTTACTAATGAGCCTGTTAGCTTTTATATCACTAGATTTTACCCATGTGGCTTCAGATAATGGATACCCTTTCCACTGCACTAAGTACCGGAGCTTTCCCTTAAAAAGTCTAGAATCAAGAATATGCTTCACTTCATAATGAGTCTGTCCAGCTACCACTAGAGGGCCAGGTGCCTTCTTAGGGGGAGGTCGTAAGGTAGAACTCCTAAAAGGTTTCAGTGGGCTACAATGGAACACAGGGTGGACTTTCCCTAAGAGTCTGGGAAGTTTTAACTCCACCATGACTGGGTTAATGATTCTTACAATGGGGAAGGGACCTAAGTACTTTGGTCCCAACTTCTTACTAGGCAATTTAAGTCATAAATATTTTGTGGATAAGTAAACTTTTTCCCCAACCTGGAATGATCTTTGGGGAGCCCTCTTTTTATCTGCTTGTTTTTTATATGTGTCAGAAACCTTTTTCAGAGCGATTTTCGTTTTGTCCCAACCTCTTCCTACCCCCTTACCCACTGGTCAAGCATTTGGGAAGCAGAAGGTCCCTGAGGATATTCGGGTATTGGGTTGAACTCTTTTCCTGTGGCAACTTTAAAAGATGTAAAACCAGTGCTGCTGTGAACAGAGTTATTGTAAGCCACCTCTGCGAAAGGGAGGAGGTCAGTCCAGTTCGTTTGCTGATAATCCACATAGCATCTGAGGTACTGCTCCACCACTGAGTTCGCTTTTTCAGCCGCCCCATTTGTAGACGGGTGAAAAGCCGACGACAGTCCTTGCAACGAACCAATTAACTTGAGGAAACCCCTCCAGAACTTGGCTGTAAACTATACCCCTCGGTCTGAGACTATTCACTTTGGTGGGCGGTACAGCCTGTAAATGTGCTTCAGAAACATCTTGGTTAGTCTCTGGGCTGATGGGAGTCCTTTGCAGGCAATGAAGTGAGCCTGCTTTGAAAATAGATCTATCACAGTCCAAATCACCATATTCCCCCTACTTTCAGGTAGTTCCACTATAAAATCCATAGCAATTTCTTCCCATAGCTGGGAAGGGTCCGCAACCAGTTGTAATAGTCCAGGGTTTTTTCCCAAAATTTTTTTCATGGTGGTGCATACAGCACAGCTCTTGACATAGTTCTCTACGTCCTGTTTCAAACCTGGCCACCAAAATTGTCGACGAACCAGGTGCAGCGTTTTTAAATAGCCAAAGTGCTCAGCTTGTTTCACATTGTGACCGGGCTTGAGAGCGTTGAGGCAGAGGGTTTCGGGCAAATACAATTTCCCCCCTTTGTAAGCCAATCTGTCCCTGCACATCAAGGAGGTTTGATTGTCTTTGAACCATTGATTGTTGAGGAGATCCTGTTTTAATTTTCTCATCCGAGGGTCATCAAGATTTGGGACTCTAGAAAGTGGGGCCCTTTGTGGTGTTAGTTGAGTAGCAGTTTGCGGTGTAGATATGATTGCTTCATTAACCTCTTCACGCTGGCTCTTGTATTGAGGCAATCTGGATAAAGCGTCAGCTAAAAAGTCCCCCCCCCATATGTACTTTAGAGTGAAGTTAAATCGGTTAAAATATTGCGCCCACTGTACTTGCTTCGGGGACAGCTTGCGGGGACTTTTCAGTGCCTCTACGTTTTTGTGATCAGTCCATACTTCAAAAGGCACCTTGTTCTCTTCCAGGTAGTGCCACCAGTTTAATAGAGCCAAGGCTTCCTTCTCCCACACTGCCCACCTTCTCTTGCAGTCGGTGAACTTTTTCGAGGTGTAGGCACAGAGTTGTAGGACCCCCTCACAGTTCTTTTGCAATAGTACAGCTCCAATAGCCATGTCGCTGGCATCGGCTTGAATCATAAAGGGTTTCCCTGGGCAGGGATGCTTTAGGATAAGCTCGACCACAAATAGTCTTTTCAGGTTTTCGAAAGCAGTTTGACAGTTCCTAGTCCATATTAGCGGCTGGCCTGGCTACGGCTTTCCCCTATCTTTGCCAGTTTTTAACAAGTCCGTGAAGGATAAAGCAATTTCAGCAAAATGAGGGGATGAATTATTGGTAAAAGTTGGCGAACCACAGAAAGCTTTGAAGCTGCTTTCGAGTCTTTGGGGGTTGCCATTCGATTACGGCTCTCACTTTGCCAGGATCCATTTCAATGCTCTCACTGGAAATTCTGTAGCCTAGATAATCCAGTCGGGTCTGATGGAATTCACACTTCGATAGTTTAACATATAGTTTAGCATTCAACAATTTCTTTAACACTTCTCACACTAGCTTCACGTGGTCAGCCATATTTGTGCTATATATCAGGATATCATCAAGATACACCAAAAACCCCTTGTACAAATGATCGTGTAGCACCTGGTTGATCAGCTACATGAAGACAGCTGGAGCCCCCTGTAGTCCAAATGGCATAACTTTGAATTGATAGCTCCCCATGGGACAGTTAAAAGCAGTCTTCCATTCATCCCCTTTTCTTATTCTTACTTGGTAATATGCCTCTCTTAGGTCCAATTTAGTGAAGATGCTCCCCTTTGCTAGGAGGGTTAGTAGGTCCTTCAGGAGGGGAAGGGGGTACTTGTCCTCTATGTCAGGGCTTTTCAACCGGTGGTACGCATACCACTTGTGGTACATTAATGAGTAGCAGGTGGTACGCAGCCCTGCCTAGCCAAGTGTAGTGGGGGAGGGAAATCGCCAGCACAGGCAAGGACTTACAGTGAGGGAGTCCTCTGGAGCTGCAAAGGCCCCAGGCTCACTTCTGGCTCACCATGAGAAAGGAGGAGGGGGTGGTGACAGGAGAGCCTATAAAAGGAGGCAGTTTGGGCAGGAGAGGGAGAGAGAGAAAAAGCAGCAGCTTTGGGAGGAGGCAGAGTCAGCTGCACTGAAGGGGAAGAAGAAGGAGGGGGAGGGGAGAAGAGATCAAGCAGGCTGGCCATGAGCCGATCTACAACTGCTGTGGCAGCCACCTGTGCTGGCAGCAGCAAACAGGCAAGAAATGCAGTGGGGTAAGGGTCGCCCTCCAAGAGGAATGAAAAAAGGCAGCAATGGCTGGAGGTGAGGCATGGAGGAGGGAAGGAGATGGAGAGTGGAAGGATTCTTATGTGCTTTTGTGACTTTGAAGTTCTGGGATTTGTGCAATGAGGGCTTTGTGTTCTTAAGGAGTGTTTGGCAATTTCTATTTGGCTGATGGCTGATGTCTCGTGTTAGCTTCTATTGCTCTGCTGTTGTTAGCTGTAAGTTTTGATGCAAGGGATTTTGAAGTATTTTTCTCCTGAATGGATTTTGCCTGTAGCATTCCTTTACGTATGAATGGAGCCATTTGGGGAGGTTGCCTTAGCTGGCAGCTAGTACTTACTTTTTTTTTTTCTTAAGTGCCGGCTGCGCTCCTTACTTTCCTTTCTAGCCAGTAGCTAATTCTTAAAGGGGAATGTGCCTTTTTAAGCTAGTTCACTCAGCAGCTTGTCTTTTCTGTCTCTGGAGGCCATTCCTTGTTTGATCAATATATGGAAGAGGGAAAATATGGGGGGGGGGGTTTCAAATTCTTCCTTCAGAAGGAGAGGGGAATGAGAAAAAGGGATGCAGGGAAGGGAGGGAGGAAAGGAAATCCCGCCTTAGCACTTGGCCACCAGCAGCTCTGCCATTGACTTTGCTTGTCAAAAGGTTGCAGAAGGGGATCACATGACCCTGGAACACTGTGACCATTATAAATATGAATCAGTTGCCAAGCATCCAAATATAAATCACATGACCCTGGGCATGCTGCAATGGTCATAAGTGTGAAAAATGGTCATAAGTCATTTCAG
>NW_015386302.1:417290-431026 GCF_001527695.2 Protobothrops mucrosquamatus
AAGGTTTTTTTTTTGGTCATCAAGTTTTTGACACCTTGCTAGGAGGTACTCGAATATTGTCATATCCTAAAAGTGGTACAATAGGTAAAAAGATTGAAAAGCCCTGCTCTATGCTTACAGAATTTAACCCTTTATAGTCTATGCAGAGACGAAGCGACCTGTCTTTTTTCTCTTTAAATAACACCGGGGGCCCCCACTTAAGATTTGGCCGGCTCAATGAATCCTCTTGACACACATTGCTGCAGTTCATCCATTTTGAGGGGGGTCATGGCGTACATTCTCGGCTTTGGGAGTTTAGCGCCCGGTAATAGTTCTATGGGGCAGTCATTGGGCCGGTGGGGTGGCAGGACATCGCACTCTTTCTCGCTAAATACCTCCGCAAGATCCATTGGGGACGAGTGGTTCTCCTGGCTGGGGCATGGTAGCTATCTTTGCTAACTCGGTGAATGGCCTAGCCCTAGACTCTCCAGTAACAGCTGAATCAAGAAGGGGTTTGGGCCCTATGGGTAATCTCACAGTCCTCATTGCCTTTTCCTACCAAATAAAAGATTTCCATTTGTCTAACCAGGCTAGACCTAAAATCATAGCCTCAGTCATCTTCGGAACCACCATGAAACGAATGAACTCCCAATGTTCACCTATTTCTAAGCGTATAGCCTCTGTCAGTTGTGTGACTAAAGTTCTTCCCATTAAAGAGCCATCTGTTTGTTCAAATCTCACAGGCTTGGAAAGCAATCTTGCCCATATACCCATCTTAAGGGCAAGTGGCAAGCTGATAATGCACTGGGAACATCCAGAGTCCACTAGAACTCTCAAATCCACTTGTACACCTGTCTTAGGGACTATGAATTTGGCAGCGAGAGAAAAAAGTGGAATGGATCGACTCACCATCGGGTCATTCTCCCCTTCGTCATCGCTGTCATAGGAGGGCAGAGCAGTAGCAGGTCCAGCTTGGGCCTCGGTGCTCTCCTGTGTGGGCAAGGTGACCTGGGAAATGGGTTCTTGTGTGATCCAGTTTGATTTTTCTTTCGCCAGCTATTAAGCTGGTTTCTTCCTCACCGGTGGTCCCGATCTGCTTCCCTGTTGGGGATATGGGATCGGGCAATTTGTTGCTCGGTGCCTCTGTTGTCCACATCTGAAGCACTTGATTGGTGGACCAGCAGGTGGCTTGGGGGACTCCGCAGCCGTGATGGTTGGGGATTTTGGGGGAGGCGGCCGCCTGGTCTGCTCTTGTTTCAGCCCGGCTTCCTGAGGTGGTGGCTTCTTATAGTGAACAAGCTCGACATCCAACCTTATTGCTGCCTGATACCACTCCTGCAATTGATTAGGGACAGCCCGATAGACACAGGCCTGAGAAAGGTAATCATCTTGCCCCTCTTTGAAGTGGTGCACTAGGGACTGCTCAGGCCACCTTTCTATCCGATCTACTACCTTGCGAAACTCTCATACGTATTCCAATGCAGGTCTACCATCTTGCTTTATATTGTGAATTTGTTTCTCCACTTTGAGGGCTATGGATGGGTCCTCAAACCTGGCTCTTAATCCAAGGAGGAAGAGATGGAAGTTCCCCAGTTCTGGCGCTTTCTCATTGTACAGATTGTTTAGCCACTCAGATGCTTCCCCTTCCAAATTGGCTGCAACCATGTCGACCGTAACAACTGAATTCAGGTAGAAATTGGCATTGTGATTCATGTGGGAACGTACTTGATTAAGGAAGAAGATCAGCTTCTCCGGATTGCCATCAAAAGTCGCTCGTGGTGGCTCAGGCTTCGGTATTGGGGCCGCTCGACAGGGCTGTCATCATAATCCTGCCCCTGGAACTGTTACGGTGGTGGTGCCTGTCGAGGGATCATGATGATCAACGCCAACCACGGCTTCTCTGCTGGCTGGGCTCTTGTGTTATGAGTGGCAATCTGGAGTCCTAGAGGAGCAACAATGTTTTGAACTGCCACATTCAGAGTGGTGGCCAGGGCTTTCCTTTCTCACGGGGCTGGAGGTTAATGCTGGTAGCTTCGAGGATAGGGAAGCTGCCTGTACTCCATTGGTGGGTCTGGGGCTTCTCTTAGGCATCGGGTCTGCCAATCATCGTGTTCACTTGCATGCGAAGAGAAAGTTGTTCTCCACTCACCTCTAGCCTCTTGAATCTCTCCACCAACTTCTCCACTGATTGGCTACGGACTGCAGACAGGTACTTCCATTCTCCAAAGTCCTCAATGGTAGCCAATCTATTGGCTCCCCAACGATCCAAGGAACGCGATTCTCGAGAGGCTCCTGCTTTCAAGTTGGCTTCGGATGCTTTCAAAGAACTTGCCTTTGGCAGGGTTGCCTCGAGGTGCTTGGAGTCTCCACTTGGCAGGGTCCACTCTGAGGACCAGATCAGCTCTCGCAACTTTGGTCTTGCCCCCTGCTTTTAGGCATCAAATGTTTCTTTCTCCGCTGGTGTGCTGGCTTGCGCTCCCTCTGCTAAGGCAGTCGCCATGGCCAGGGTGCTGGTTACAGGTACTTCTTTCTTCTCCATGCTTAGATCTTCCCTGAGTCTTTGTCAGCTTATCCCCCAACTTAGGGAAGGTGACTGGAGCTCAGGACCCCAAGGTGGTTAAGGTAGAAAGGTAGTTTTGAGGTCATGGGTTCGATAGATGAAACCCCTTAAAAGAACTTCAAGACAAAATTCTTCCTCAAAGAACCAAGCCAACTTTTAGAATATATGGACTTCAACTCCCAGCATACTGTTTGAGGAATTCTGGGAGTTGAAGTCCATGTATCTCACAGGCAGTTTTATGTGGTGGTTAAGGCACCAGGCTAGAAAGCAGAAGGCAGTTTCAGTACCTTATTCATGAAAGCCAGCTGGGTCGGTGGGCCAGTCATGGTCTCTCAGCCCAACTCTCCCAGTGCTTTTTTTGTAAAAAAAAAAAAAAAAAGTGCTGGAACTCATGCACAGCTCCGGCTCCAGTCGAAAGCTCTTTACAGAGCGGGGGGGGGGGGAGAAGAAACCGCTTTAGGGAGCGATTTTGCAGGGCCCCCCAGAAAAAGGCCTCAGTAGCCCAGAACAGGCTGCTGGGGCCCACAAAATCGCTCCACGGCCATGGATCTGGGCTTCAGAGGCTTGGAAAAGGCCTCCAGAGCCCAGATCAGGCCGCTGGGGGCCCGCAAAATCGCTCTGCAGCCATACCTGTACTCGTGCTGACAGCTTAGAAGGAACCGGTTCTTCCGTCCCAAAAAAGGTGCCGGAACGCCGTTCCGTGCGTTCTATGACAAAAAAAAGCCCTGAACTCTCCTAATGGGGGTTGTTCTGGATCATAGATCCATTTAACCTTGTATAACTCTATGTTTACCATAACTCTATGTATCTTGTATAACTCTATGTAACAGGTCAGGGGGAGGGAGCAAGGGTCAAGGGGCGGAGCTTCAAAGGCATCCCTGGACACTAGCCTGAGGGCAGCCCTTTGTTCTTTGACCATCACAATGCAGCCACACGGCTGCAGACTCCACGATCACCCCACCATGTGACGCTTGGGAGAAGAGAGGAAAATCTAATGTCAATTTACCTGTGGGACAAACAGATTGCTGAACCACCTATTTTGGAAGCACCTCTACAAACTGTAAGTTTTGTCTAGGATCCCCAGAATAAAGCAATTATCTCTTGTTTGTTCTTCTGAGTTATCTATCTGTTAAAGACTGGAATAGAAGCAACTTTCCTGTCCAGAAACAGAATAGTAAATTGACATTTTTAATTCTCCTCTGATCTCCAGCAATAGCAATTTGATGAGATTAATTTTCCTCTGATCTACATTTTAAAGAAGCAAGCAAACTCTCTTGCATGTGAAAGTAACTAGAAGTGACTGAAGGTGTAATTCAGAAGCATTGTCTTGTTATTTACTGTCATCTCTGCAAGCCAAGTTTTAAAACAACAAAACTCTTGCCTGTGAAGGCTGCGTTTCTAAAATCAAAGAGCGTGGGCAGATTTCCCCCTCCTTTCCCCCCCCCCCCGTAGCAATTTCAAAGCTTGGGGACGTGAGAGGAGTGTTTCATCAGACTGCCTGCAGAGCTATTTACGTTTACAAAAGAACTGTTTAAACTGCTTCTAAAGTTCAGGCAGAGCCTTATGCACTCTTCTCTCCTTGAAAGATTGAAGCCTGTCTCCCACCCTGTCTAATGCAAATCAATGATTTGAAACTTGAGTGTTTAAAGTCTTTATGTCTAAAGAGTAACGAAGAAACAACACGTCTTCTTCTTCTTCATGAGTTTGCTAGCTTAAGGAGCCCTTTCCAGAGCAATAAAATTCTTCCCGTCCCTTTGTTCACTTACCTTAGCAACTGGTCGTCAAGGAAGGACAATTAAGCAATTAAGCTGCTCTCTCTCTCTCCGTCATAAAGCCATAAACTCCCTCCTCCCTTAGGAATGCCTGGAATTTCAACCGGTGTTAATAGAATGAGGCAGGGGCAAACAGAATAGGGGTTGTGATGGGATAAATAGGAGAATGAAGGTTTGGTGGATATTTTTTCCACCTTGAGTTATTTGTAAAAATAATAAAAGTGGGATACAAATAAATAATCTTAAAAGTTGCTGAAATTGAGAAACACTACTCTAGGTGTTCCTTTTCTATTCCATTTAGTTGTCCTAGACTAGAACCGAATTTGTTCAAGATTTCTTTAAAGCAGTAATGCCGGGAGACTTCTATCCATCTCTGCTCTTGCTCTAGTCTAAGGGCACTTTCCTTTTGTTTGCCATGAGCCCCTCCCCCCCGTTATTTATCTTAACCCGTTAAATTCCCGACTCTTCCTCCCCGCTCCATCGACTGCTCCGCCTCCAGCTCCAGCCGCTTTTTTCGCTTTCTGCTCGCTGGGCTGGGATACCTTTGATTGGCAGCCGTGACACCCGTCCAGAGCGCCTCCCCTCCCAAAGCTCTGGAAGTCGAGAGAGGAGGAGCCGAGAAGCTGTCGCTGCCGGCCCTGGGGGAAGGCGTATTGATTAATGCATTAATCGCAGTGCCACGACTTCAGTTAGCAACACCGACGCAAGCAATAGGCGTCTGGGGCTGCCCTCGGGGAATCAATAGGCAATTTCGGACGACCTACTTTGGAAAGGAATTCTTTTGCCGTTTTCGACTATTTTTCAAAGACTTAGAAGTTGGACGAAGAAAATTCGGACAAGGGTTCGTAACTACCTTTCCAAAGTAGGAAGATTTCTGGGATAGCTGCGCAGGGTATCGCAAAGTAGCGGGAAGTGAGTAGAAAAGGGAGCAAGTTTTCCTTTAGAAGTTTGAGGGGAGCTGGGGATTCGGGTACCAGGTATTTATTTAGATGCATAGGTAACAGATCAGCTTGGAATCGGGAGTTCATGCATGCCCAAAATTGGTGTAAAGCCCCTTCACTGCAAGCGTAAAAATCAGAGCGCTCCCTCCTTCCGCTGCGCGATAGCGGTGTTTAGAAGCGATATTTTTGGTCTTGTCCACGCGTATCGTTACGTGTCAAATCTAAGTGGGTTGCCCCCTTCCTTTCTCGGAAACGAAAATGACAGCAACTCCCCACAGCTGTGGGACGGGGGGGGGAGCGCATTAAGGGCAAGAACATGCAGCTGAGGGGCTCCGCATGGAAGAAATGAGTAATTTACTGCACAAAAGAACCCATTTCTTACATGAACTAAAACGGACTCCCTCCCTAGGAGACTTATGAGTAAATACTCATTTTTATTTCCACGCCAGGCTGTTGGGAGGACGAAAAAGCAATGTAAGAAACTGAGAAGGCACTCTTTAGTAGGGTTGTCGGTTTGATATTTTGGATTAACACACATGCCCCGTCGTCACCGCATAGAGGTCGGTTGGAGGACAGGTTTCTAAAAAGCCTTGCGACGCGTGGTAATTGTAGGAAAGTATCTCTGGGAATAGCTCCATACTGAATCCAGCAGCGCGCTTTCAAGAAGCTGAAGACTCGCGCTGTTCTTGCAGGAATCCTAAATTCCGAAGGAAAACCACAAATGCTAGGATGTGCAGGGAGGAAAACCTGCAAGGCCTGTTTCAATTTCTAACTGCAGTTTGATATGTACTTTGGAATTATTTCCCATTTAGCATGCTTTTGACAGGCTTGTCACTGATTTTGTTCATCTTGCTCATCTACCTTGTCTCCAGGAGTCCCAAAGCTTCTTCTGGCTTTCAAAGGGCATCTATGCTCTACTAAATGCTGCTGCCCAGAATGGTGATGTGTCCAATTCTCAGAGTAGGAGGAATGCCAAACAGTTCTGTGTGCTGTACTTTAGATGGCTGGTGCCTCCCCCTCCCTCTTCTAAACTTTCAGCTTCCAGATCAATATTTCCTTTGCTCTATCAGGACTTTATCTGTCCCTGAATTAAACTATTATACTGCCATTAGTGACATAAGCATGGTAGATAATAGTTTATCTGCTGCTTCTCCTCTGCAATTCTGTTCTTGCCTCTCTTGGGTGATTGCTTCCTGTGAAATATTGCTGTCATGAATTTATTTACTGCTTTGCTTGCTTTCTTCTTTTGCAATAGGAGGAAAAAACATTTGCAATCACAGCACTTTAGGAGAAATGAGTTGGGAATCAATAGTTTTAATTAGAGATGTTAAAGTAAACAATCAAAACTTATAACCTGCAGTTGGATTCTCAGTCTAAGACTGGTGGAAACATAATAACTGAAGCCCTAACCAAGGATCTAAAAATTACTAAGTAGCATCTAAGAATATGGGCAGTTCCAAGTAGGGTGTTTTTTTAAAAAATAGGGTATTCGGATCTAATAAATTTAGTATTTTCAGATATCAAGGAAGTCCTTGATTGAAGTCCATGGGCTTCAATCATGATTGATATAATAACAGATTTCTTATACAAGTCCCAATATTTCTTATTTTTTTCCAATTGTTTTATTTCTAGTATCACCCGGAATACGTAGGTACATCAATGAACCAGACTTTTTGGTTTTCAATAACTGTTATATCAGACATGTTATGAACAAGATGTCTATCCGTTTGAATCTTAACGTCCTATAAGATCTTAATACATTCATTTTATTGTTGCTATTGACATTTTTTGTTTGAATGGTCAACCCAAGGTGGCAAAAATATCTAAGTGGTGCAGATGTCACCAAGTCACAAATCCTACCACAAATGACATTATCTTAACCCTTGATTGCATTGTTCTCAGGCAAGCATGGGTCTTGATTGCACTGAAAAATCCATTATTTTGAAGCTGTATTTTTAAACACATAGAAAATGTTTGTTTAGGCTGAAAATGTTTATGGGTTTTTTAAAACTAGGACTGCATTGTTTACAGTCTTTTATGTTTTAGATCACATATGCTTTTAATGATGACTTTATACTCTCGTATATCTTTGTGATAGTCTGCGTATTAGATAAATAATTTCATTAATATAGGTACATAATATATATTACTGAGATTTATTGTATACTTTCATAGTAACTTATAACTATCATATTAATCAACATTAGATGTTTACATTAAATTTATTAAATTAAAACGCTGTATTTTGCAAATAGTATATTTGTACTTGGCCAGTTGAGGCTGGTTCTGTTTAGCAAATTTAGGGCTATTTGCTTAACGTTTATTGATGTAAGTGTTCAGTATTAAGTTACAGTCACTGAAGTTGTGGGGAGGTTATAACTCAATGGTAGAGTGTCTAATTTGTGCAGAAATCTCAAGTTCTATTTATGCAACTCCAAATAAAATATTTCTGGTAGAGAAGCAGAGTACCTTTTTCTTAGAACCAAGAGAGACGGACTGATTTGTACTGTAAGGCAGTGTTTCTCAACCTTGGTAGCTGGGGAATTCTGGGAATTGACACTCGCACATCTCAAAGTTACCGAGATTGTGAAACACAGCTGTAACTTAAATACTGAATCCTTATAGATTGCATTAACTTCCTCTGGTGTTTTTCAGACAAAGATCAGGCAGAAGAAATGGAATTTTATGACCCTCAGATGTTTGCAGTCATGGCCTTTGGAGGATTCATGTTTATCTCAGCTATTGGAATATTCCTGGTGTCCACCTTTTCTATGAAAGAGACAACTTATGAAGAAGCTCTGGCAAAACAGCACAAGGAGCTGGAAAAAGCTAGCCAGCATAAGATGGAAAAGAAAAAGAAAGAGAGACCTGTGGAAAAGAAAGGAAAAGGGAAAAAGGGGGAGGAAAAACCTAATGGAAAAACACTTGAGCCAGATTTGGGATTGGATAATACTGATAGTTTTAAAGATGCTAGTCCTGAACCAGTTTTGATTATTGAACCAATAGCCTCTCAGTTACCAGTTACATCATTTTCAGTTGTTCCTCAGGTGGAAAAGTCAGACCCGTCTCCTAAAGACAAGAAAAAGAAAGAAAAGAAGTACACAACTTCAAATGAACTGGTTTCTGATGGGAAACCCAAGGAGGTGCCAGTAAGTGCCTTTTCAACATTGAGATCTCAGCAGCATAGCCCATTTATTAACTTGGCCACTGTCAAAACATCAGAAGATCTTGGAAACCAAGAAGAATTGAAACATGATAGAGAATATAAAAAGAAAACTAGTGTTAAAAAGAAGAGAGAGTCAAGTAAGTCAGTTACTGCAAATATATTAAAACTTACAGGTAGAACATCTTCATATATATGTTACTCCATTTTATATTCTTTATTTATGTATGATTGTAGATCAAAACCTGCTATTAACAGAGTAAAATAATGCCATAACTGAGAAGCAGTCACTATTCATTTTAGGTCTCCATATTTTTCCATCCTCATTTCTACCATATCCCCACACTATTTCATATGCTCCTTTTTTTCCTTAAACTTCCACTTTTCTCTTTTTAAGGATTTCATCATCATCCAGCAACATCTTCCCCTTCTTTTAGTCCTTTCACTCTTTTTTTGAATACTTGTTTTGTGATTTGAATTCCTATTATTATATGACCAAATCTCCTTAACTATTTGTTTTGTACCTATCACTCACTATTATATTTATTCAACATTCATTCAGCACCCAATCATATGTGACCCTATCTCTCTTGCTTTACCACAACTCACTTCTTAAATAACCTATTTATACTGCATTCATTTTACTTGTGTATTACCTGTTATATCTCTATTTCCATATAACATGGTAGTCAGAAGTATGCTCTTATATGTAGCAATTTTAATTTTTTGACAAATAATTGTTCCTTGAAACAGTCTACGTACTATCAATTAACTTTTTACCAGCATTTACCCATCTTAATCTTTTATTATCTTCCTGTGTTCAGATAAATATTTAGCTAAGGAACACAAATTATAGTACTCTTTCCTCTATTTTTTTGCCATTGCAGTTGTTTACTCATTTACTCAATTGTTTACTGTAAAACACAGCCATCTTGGTCTTCAGCACATTAATATTCAGATCTAATTTCCTTTTGTATACCAGATCTGGTTTTTATAAGACTTTTAAATTAGCCAATCAATCAATCAATCAATCAATCTGATAGGCAAGATTTTCTCTGTAGAACTTCATATTTCTGAACAAGATAGATGAATTATTTTCCACTGTAGTAAATAATAGTAAATAACATATTTTATGTAATTGCTTGGAATTCCTCATAATAAATAATTCAGGAAACTCTTAATCCTTCAACTATTCTTTAGTAAAAAGATAGGATAAGAGAATTTTACAAAGTATAAGGGCATCCATCTTTCAGAATACTACAAATAGTGTTCAGTGTCCATTTGCTGAAGTTCAAAGGAAATGGAGATCAGATTGCCAGTAATGAGGCAATCGCACCAAAAATCAGGTTCCTTTCAATTCAAGTTTAAGAACTTCTCTGCTTCAATTGATTACAAGGCTAACCTTCCACTGGAAGATCAACACGTTGATGGATTAATAACATTATATTGGGTTTTCAAGTTGATTGGATTTAGTACAATATGAGGCAATTTTTGTAAAGAAGTCACCCAAATAATTAATAAAGGAAAGAGTGCTGAAAAGCTTCACACATTTTCAGTCATGTAACATTTATTTTTGCTAATAAGTATGTCTTTCAAACATTTAAGTTGCTTCTCTTTTACCAACTTTTTTTTGTAGCTACCATAGATGATGATAGCATTCCTTACATTCCCTACAAAACTTTGATTTCTATAATCAGAAATACATTTTTTGATGAAAGTGAGGTCCAGGAGTTGATTGAAATCTTAACCAAGAAAGCAGGAGGAGCTCAAGATCCATGGCTTGTGGTATGAATCTTTTTTGATATTCCAAATTCTGCTAGGACTTTCTTATTTCATTATGAAATAGCTGTATGAATTCTCCTTAGCTATCTATGTGGTAAATTGTGTAACATAGAGTAAAGTGACTTTGGAGAAAAAGATATAATAATAATAATAATAATAATAACAACAACAACAACAACAACAATGTTGGAAGGGACCTTGGAGGTCATCTAGTCCAACCCCCATTTTGTCTGAAATGGTATAAGGCAGGAAACCTTATACCATTTCAGACAAATGGCTGTCCAGTCTCTTCTTAAAAACTTCCAGTGTTGGAGTATTCACAACTTCTGGAGGCAGGTTGTTCCACTGATTAATTATTCTAACTGTCAGGAAATTTCTCCTTAGTTCTAGGTTGTTTCTTTCTTTGATTAGTTTCCATCCATTGTATCAGAACCCTCAATTATTAATTACTTATATTCTCTGTGGTTAAGCTGTTCAGGTTCTGCCATTCTCCTGGGGGGGGGGAGACCAGGGGGCTTTGTAGTGCATGTAGAATGCTCTCTCTGTCTGCTTTGATGTATCCTCTATGGGGTGTGAAAGGAATGCCTCGGGGCCATCTGCCTTATCTCAGTGCAGAGGGAGGAAACGACGAAGACCTAACAACCTTGAGAGAGGCACCTTATTGGTTCATTTCCCACAGCTCAATGTCACTTATGGATTAGCATGTTTGAACCGATCGGATGGACAGTTGGGGTGGGGTTATTATTTTGCAGGTTTAACCTATTGATTTGGGTGGGAAGCCCTCAGATCCTGCCTAGCTTTCCTGCTTTCTGTACCTGCCAATAAAAGTTCCTTTTGAAATGATGCCAGTTTCAAGTGTTCTGCTTTCTTGGTAGAGAAATGGAGGCAGGTCCTTACATTAGGCAGGATCTGCAAAGTGGTCAACCCCGGAGAACAATTCCTACTGTGGGGACCATGGAAAATAATATTTAATCACGGCAGTGAGAAAAGGGAAAGCGAGCGTTTGGAGGAGGCCCCCCTGAAGGCTTGCCTGAGTAGCAGCAGCTCAGACTCTTCCAGTTTGTCTGATGAGGCAGACACCCATGAGAAACTGAGATGGCCGATCAGAGTTGGGAAGAAGGATGCCTGGGACATGAAAGCCAGAAAAATAACCCTCAAGCATGGCAGCCATCAACCTGGTTGGAAGCGTGAGATGGAAAGATCACTCAATATCAGTGAAGAGGAGAGTGAGAGGCCAGCTGCTCCAAACATTTTCTTAAGCCATCGGCATGCTGGTGGAGGCATTCAAAAACCTCCAGGAAGAAGAAGCCAATCCCTGCCGTGGCTCAGTGGGTATGGGATGGGATGAAGAAGAAGAGGTCTGGGGAGAGTGAGCTCGTGAACCCTGGCCTTTCTACAAGCACTTTGGAAGTTGTGGGAGCAGCAGCCAAAGCTGCCACCCCAGCCCATGTCACCCCAGCTTGAGGAGACAGACACCAGGCTAGAAGAAGGAGAACTCATCCACCCAACTGCAAAGTCCCGGCCCTGGGGGTAAAGTATGATTGATCGCCCCAGCAGTTGGGCTTCTTCCTAGCCCACGTCCTGAGCTACATGCATGAATACAAATGAGACATCCCCGGGGATCACGGATGCATCAGGATCGTAACCCTGGCCCTGAAAGGCACTGCAGCCAGGTGGATGGTGACCCTGCATAACACTGATGCACCTGAGCTCCAAACTTTTAACCTGTTCTTGGCAGCCCTGAGACGGAGGTTTAAGGACCCCCTAGCAGATCGGAAAGCTAGGGAACGCATCAAGACAATAAAGCAGACCAGGCGACCAGTGGCCGAGTACACTGAGGAGTTTCAAGACCTGGCGAGCCACCTCAACTGGCCAGAAGAAATGTTGATTGGCCTGTTCAATGATGATCTCTACCAGGCCTGCATTGCCCGGGGGGACCCAGCGCATCTTCACGGTTTGTACATCATGGTGGAAGAGGCAGAAATTGACCTGACACGTAGCCAACAGCGACTGGGTCGAACCTGGAGATGTTCTTTCTCAGAAGGAAAAAAGGAGACGGTAAAGACCCCGACCGTGAACCTGTGTTTGACCGCCTGCTTCAGATGTAGTAAAGAAGGCCATCGAGCAACTGAGTGCAGTTCAAAAGCGCCAATCTTGAGGGCAGACCGAGTTGGGGGGGGAAACCCGGGAAGTCACCACCACTCCCCCGGGAGACCGCGATGAGAGGCGCCGAGGTCGTAGAGGTCCAGCCTTCAAAAACCCAGGGAGGAGGACCTCCAACCCCACCAGAAAAACTGCCAGAAACTTCTGACAGCGACTCAGATGATGAGCCCCTGGTAAGTAGACCCATCATGCCACTCACCAGACCCATAGAACTGTTCAGCCCAGAGATGGAAGAGAAAGTGGCCCTTAAAGCATTAATAGACTCAGGTTGCACCCATTGCCTAATCAGTCCAACCCTAGTGGGGAATTTGGGAATTCCGGTGAGGAGGCTGAAGAAACCCATTTCCTTTGAGTAATTAGATGGGTCCATTTCAGGGGGAGTTCCAGTCATCCTGGCCACCCGGCCGATTGAACTCACAATGGGGACCACACAGAGACTATGACATTTATTGTAGCCCCTAGTGTGGAATGGCGCCTGATTTTGGGGATGACATGTTTGAAAACTTGGAATCCAAGAGTAAACTGGAGAACAGGAAAATTGAGATTCTCGAAAGGGAAGGTTGTGGCACAGGGCAGGGAACCAAGGAGGAAAAGGGGGGAGAAGGTTCGAGGTGGCAGCAGCCGTAAAAGAATACCGAGATCTGGCTGAGGTTTTCAATGAGGAAAGGTCCGACGAACTACCCCCTCACCGTACCACTGACTGTGCCATTGAAATCCTGCCAGGAGCTAAGCTGCCCATGCCCAAACTCTATTCGATGACTCCTAGAGAGCTCAAGGAGCTGCAGAAGTTCATTAAAAAGAATTTAGCATGGGGATTTATTCAGCTGGCATGGCCGAAGACGGTCACCCCTGTGCTATTCCAGAAAAAGAAAGTCGGGTCTCTTTGCTTGTTGTAGACTATAAGTCTTTAAATGCTGTTTGTGAGAACAACGTCTACCCCTTGCCGTTGATGAAGGACATGCTGGCCCATCTTTCCAAGGGGAGAATATTCTCAAAATTGGATTTAAGAGAAGTGTATTATCGGGTTAGGATAAAAGAAGGGGATGAGTGGAAAACAGCATTTAATTGCCCCTTGGGATGCTTCCAGTTCTGAATGCTTTTCGGGCTACAAGGGGCGCCCTCAATATTCATGCATAATAAATGAGGTTCTCCAGAAGCACCTGTATAAGGGGTTTTTGGTGACCCGCTCCCTCCTTCAATTGGAGGGGGGGGGACCCCCTGGAGGGGAGGGCAGAGGATTTTGTGCAGTATCTGTATGACAAAGTCGCACGGATTCGGGAAAGCTTGGACTCCGACTGGTTGGTCCAGGGAGAGGAGACGGGAGCAGGTCTTGAGACGGTTGTATGGGAGGAGTTTGACTCTGTTGCTCCTGAAGA